>NC_081420.1:136858563-137123801 GCF_949786415.1 Peromyscus eremicus
TGTGTGTGTGTGTGTGTGTGTGTGTGTGTGTGTGTGTGTTTACTTAGCTTTACCAAAAGTAGTTAGTTTGTATGAGATGAAAGATCTCTTTCTTTCCCTGTTTTCTTCATCTATGAAGTTGCTCTTTACCTATTTATTTTTTGTCCTGCTTGATGCATGCATGAAGCAATGTCCGACAATAAACCATAGTTTTATTTTGCCGAGTTGTTCTAATAAAAAACAGATTTTTATCTCATTAGAACAGTTTTTGTTTCATGGCAAAGCTGAATGGAAAGTGCAGCTTTTTCCCACAAACTCCCACCCTCACATGCAAACAGCGATTATTGAAATCTCATAACAGAGTGCCTGTTTCTTCCAGGAGATGGTCCTCCAGTAACACATCTCTGTTGCCTACAGTCCATTGTTGCCAACGGGATCAACTTGGCTTCCGTACCATCTGTGGCTTTTGATAGCATCATCCCAAGTGGTTTCACTGCCCTGAACCCCGCTGTGCTCAGTCTCAGACTCCTCCAACCCATGGAAACACTACTGATTTGGGTCCTGTTTTCACAGTTCTGCCTCTCCTACCCCAAATATCAACTGCAACCACAAACTCTGGTTATTTCGCCCTGGGTTGGCTATTTTTACTTGGTTATATGTGTTTAAGGCTCTGTTGTGTCTCCTCATGATTCCATAGTTATCTCTTCAGAGCATAAACCATAACTACAGTCTCCTGCATTATTGGAATTTGAGTATAAATGCAAAAGGAATCAAGCTGGGGGGGGGGGTGTCACAGCACATAGAACCTGGTGGAGACCCTGGTGGAGACCCTGGTGGTGACCATGGTGGAGACCCTGGTGGAGACCTGGTTGGTGATCCTTGTGGAGACCCTGGTGGAGACCCTGGTGGTGACCCTGGTGGAGACCTGGGTGGTGACCCTGGTGGAGACCCTGGTGGAGACCCTGGTGGAGACCTGGGTGGTGACCCTGGTGGAGACCCTGGCGGAGACCCTGGTGGTAGGCAGGGCCACCAGGGATGATACATGAACCGAAAGGGAAGTGGGGGCATGGGAAACTTTTACCTCCCCAGAAAGAGAAGGAACCAAACCCGGCTCAACAGGAGTGGAAGGCGGTGAAAAAGGTGAGGAAGGACACAGGGAGAATGCTCTCCCCTAACTCCGCAAGAGGAAATATCAAGAAAAACAGGCCGACAAACAGCATCAAAGGCTACAGAGAAGCCAGCCCTGGCTATATCTGTAAAGGCTGGTGAGATCATAGGTGACATAGGGACATGGGGGGACTGAGGCCAGAGAGCACACTGCAGCATGCAGACATGTCAGTGTGAAGCAGGAGGTGGGCATGGCCGGGGAAGGCTCCACGTCTGAGTACTCCACTCACGGTGAAAGACGAGGGGAAGCAACGGTTAAGGCCATATGGGGTCACGGGGATAACTCTGAACTTGCTGCTAAACAGAGAGATGGAAAAAAAATCAAAGTTCAGAGCATCCTCTTCAATTTTATAACATGAAAGCTGTCAAGTTAATGGAGCTTCCACAAATGAGTCAGACCTCTTTAGAGCATATGTTATTTGGCTCTTAGGTATGGGCCATGACTCAGAAATACTGACAAAGCACCACGTGGAGCCGTGTATTATTACTAAGCAGCACCTATGCATTGTCAGACAGTGACTAAGAGACTACTTGGGGGTGCACAGCTGGCAGAACAGCTGGAATTATGGAAGTAACATTTCCCTTTGTGGAACTTCGCAAACCTGCATCTTAAAATGCAATGAGATTGTGAATGTGACCTAGCAGATTTATATATTCCTTCCTTTGTATTGAAACCGGGGGGGGGGGGGGGGGGAACAGTATCGGTTCAATTACACAAATTCTTTAGCTCGTGAAGTTGACTTTAAAAATTGGCATGCATAGTGGCCAGAGTAGAGAAAATGGGACTATCAAGATGGCTCTGTGGGTGACAGTACTTCCACCCAAGCTTGAGGACCCAAGCTCCATCCCCAGCATCTACACGGTGGAAAGACACAGCATCTCCAAAGTTGTCTTCTGACCTCTACACATGTGCAATGGCATGTTCTCTCTCTCTCTCTCTCTCTCTCTCTCTCTCTCTCTCTCTCTCTCTCTTTCTCTCTCTCTCTCTCTTCCCCCTCTCTCATACACAAATAATAATAATAATAATAATGCTGTTTTTAAAAGAGCGAGCCAATGGGGGTGTACCTTGGTGGTAGAGCATTTGCCCAGTGTGCATAAGTCCCTGGTTTGATTCCCAAAGTGGGGTGGGGGGCAGAGACACTGAAACAGCACCTGCTTGAATTTTAGATCTTCTGCCGACCTCTCAGGAGCTGGGGAATCTCGGGTGGGTCACTTTATCATAAATGAGAAAGCAGCACTATGGTGATATTTTATTTGTATTAAAATGTTATTTGTATGTTAATAAATAAAGTTGCCCGGGGGTCAGAGCTATTAGCAAGCCATAGGAAAGCAGGGCAGTGGTGGCGTACACTTGTAATCCCAGCACTTGGTAGGCAGAGCTGGGTAAGTCTCTGTGTGTTCAGGGATACAGCCATTATTGGACACACATGCCTTTAATCTCAATACCAAGCAAGGAAAACCTGGAGGCCTATACAGACAGGCCGTGACAAGGCGGTCATGTGGTTGGGTTTACAACCAATGAGAAGGCAGAACAGGAACACTATATAAAGACTTTAACACAAGGGTAGCTAGTTCGGAGAGGTAGGACCACCGCAGGAGGAAGGGTAAGGTTTTAGCTCTTAGCTCTGACCTCTTGGCTTTCTTCTTTGCATTGGTTCTGTGTTTCTTATTTAATAAGAAGGTTGGTTACATCTACATTTGGCGCCCAACGTGACAAAAATCCATTAAAAACCGCTTGGCTTGGCATGGCATGGTGGCAGGTCCGGTTTCCGGCCTGGGCGGCCCGGCTGCCTAGCTCGGGCCCAGGCCTGACTGACCCGCAGCTGGAGCTACTTGCAACTGCTACAAACAACTCAGGCCTGCCCTGCCGAATAGGGCCCATACCCGTAAAGCCAAGGCTTGACTCAGCTCAAGCGGCTACTCTTTCTCTCTCTCTCTCTCTCTCTCTCTCTCTCTCTCTCTCTCTCTCTCTCTCTCTCTGGATTCACACCTCGAACACCAGGTGGCTGTTTTGAAATTCCCTGGGATTCTACTGTTCTACCCAGACTTGGTAAGTCAATTAACATATCTATTTAAAAGAGAATTTTTTTTCTACATTAAAAAAAAATGGGCTTTATTTGTACATTGGAAGAAAATTGGACTTTGTTTGGAATTTTAGGCACTCTGACAATGGAACAACTATATGAAAAGATTAATATTGATCGAATTATTCAGTTTATTACTTTTCTTATCCTCATTTTACTATTTAAAAAGATAGTCAATTTAAGTGCCAGGATAACAGTCTTAGAAAAACTTGTTAAACCAGTAAAAATGAATTAGAGAAATTCAGACTCAGACAGAAGAAATAAACAGTGAAGTTGTTTTAAAATTGGATCATAAGGTTACAGAAAGAAAGCCAGTTTTCACACAATCACCCTTAATTTATCCGGTAGCCGTATAGCAGCTACCTGATGAAGAGAATGAACAAAATACTTGGGCTCCAGTTAAAATGTTAGACCTACGAAGATTTAAGGAGGCAATAGCATCTTATGGCATGCACTCCCCATATGTAAAGCAAATGTTAAACACCTGGTCAACGTGTAATAGGATTATACCAAAGGACTGGCGGGAATTGGCACAGGCTGTTCTTGAACCCGGACAACATCTCCAGTGGAAAATGTGGTTCAATAATGAGGCTAAAAATATAGAAAAACAATGGAGGGATAGCGGAATACAAGTCTGCCAGGATCAGCTTATTGGAGAAGGCCAATATGCTTCAGTAGAAACACAAAGTTTACATGATGTCCAAACCCTAGTTCTATGTCGAACGGCAGCTTTGAATGCATGGGACAGAGTTGAAGAACCAGGAAAAAAAACTGAGTCATTTACAAAGGTTATACAGGGCCCAAAAGAATCTTTCACAGATTTCGTACAAAGATTGACCTCAGCAGTACAGAAAATAGTCCCGAATTCAGAAGCTAGTCAGATAATAATTGAATCTTTGGCCTTTGAGAATGCAAATGCAGCATGCAAAAGAATAATCAGGCCATTAAAGGCAAGATCTGCACCTTTGGAAGATTGGATTAGAGATACAGTTAATGTTGAGGCTTATGACCATGATGATATGTGGGTAGGAAAAGCAATTTCAAAAGGTTTGAGCAATGTTAGATGTTTTGGATGTGGAAAGCAAGGACATTTGAAAAGGGATTGTAAACAGGTCATTCCTAGAAATAATGTTTCTTCAAGGAACACTGGCAACAGAATGCCCCTTCCTTCTGGAGTATGCAGAAGGTGTGGTAAGGGAAAACACTGGACCAACGAATGTAGATCAACAAGGGACAGACAGGGTAATCCTCTGCCTCGAGCTTCGGGAAACTCCCAGAGGGGCCTCAGGCAGGCCCCCACAGTAAATCCAGTTCAAACCTTTCCTGCAGTTGTAGAGGAAACCCCTACTCAAAGCAACTAAATAACCAAATGTCTATTGGAATAAATCATGTTAGTCGAGAAGATGAAACAGAGAAAATAGGAAATTCAGGAAAAAACATAAAGAAAATTTTTTGGCAAACTTCTATTAATGAACAAAGACCAAAACTAACAATAAAGATAAATGGTGTTTTGTTGTCTGGTCTGGTAGACACAGGTGCTGACATTACCATAATTGCACCAGAATGTTGGCATCCAACTTGGCCTCTTCAGGAGGTAAACGTTCAACTGTTAGGAATTGGGACATTATCTCGAGTGAAACAAAGTGCAAGATGGCTTCAATGTATAGGTCCAGAAGGACAGAAAGAAAAATTAAAACCATATATGGCTAACATAGCTATGAACCTGTGGGGTCGAGATTTGTTACAACAATGGAATACTCAGATTAATATCCCTCCAATCTCAGAAACAAATCATAAATTAGTACATGTTTCTGAGAGAAATATTAAAAGATATTATTCTAATGAGTGCTCACCAGCCATCCATGTCATACAAGAACAGGGCACAACAACTGATAATTTTCCAAAAACACCAACAGCTCTACCTTTAAAATGGTCAACAGACAAGCCTGTATGGGTTCAGCAATGGCCTTTAACAACAGAGAAACTCCAGGCTTTACAAGAGCTGGTGGAAGAACAGTTAAATGCTCATCATATTGAAGAATCAACCAGCCCTTGGAATTCTCCTGTATTTGTTATTAAAAAGAAATCTGGTAAATGGAGAATGGTAACAGACCTTAGAGCAATTAACAAAGTAATTCAGCCAATGGGCTCTTTACAATCTGTAATTCCTTTGCCTACTCTGTTACCAAAAGGATGGCCTCTCATAGTTGTTGATTTAAAAGACTGTTTCTTTTCAATACCCTTACAAGAAAAAGACAGAGAAAGATTTGCTTTCACAGTGCCTACTTATAATAATTCTCAACCAGTTAAAAGATTTCAATGGAGCGTTCTCCCACAGGGAATGTTGAATAGCCCAACTTTGTGCCAATATTTTGTAAAACAGCCATTAGAAGTGGTACGTAAAAAATTTCCTAAATCTATAATTTATCATTATATGGATGATATTTTATTAGCTGACTCAAATGCAGATTCTTTAGAAAGAATGTTTAAAGAAGTAAAGAAAATTTTGCCTTGCTGGGGATTACAAATTGCTCCTGAAAAGATACAAAGAGGAGATTCTATTAATTATTTAGGATATAAAATAGAACTTCAAAAAATTAGACCTCAAAAGGTGCAAATTAGGAGAGATAGACTACAGACTCTTAATGACTTTCAAAGATTATTTGGAGACATTTCTCATCTAAGAACTATTGTTGGGGTAAAAAATGATGAACTGAATAATTTGTTTAAAACCTTAGAAGGTGATAAGGACTTGAACAGTCCAAGAGAATTATCACCTGAAGCTGAGAAAGAATTGGCCTTGGTAGAAAAGACAGTACATGAAGGGCACATAGATCGTATTGATCCAAAGCTGGATTGCATTTTGGTTATTTTACCTTCCAGGCATTCTCCAACAGGAATATTAATGCAAAGGGAAGATATTATATTAGAATGGATATTTTTACCAAATAAACCAAATAAAAAATTAAAAACTTACGTGGAAAAAATCTCTGACTTGATTTGGAAAGGAAAATTGAGACTTCGTCAATTAGCAGGAATAGACCCAGCAGAAATTGTTGTACCTTTAACTAAGGAGGATATTGAAAAATTATGGATAGAAAATGAAGCTTGGCAAAAAGCTTGTAGTAATTTTTTTGGAGAAATTAACAGCAAATATCCCAAAAGCAATAGAATTGATCTTATAAAGAGAGCTGATTGGATCTTGCCTCGAATTGTGAGGAAAAAACCCATATCTGTAGTTCATACATTTTATACAGATGCCAACAAACAAGGAAAGGCAGGTTACAAATCAGAAAATTTAAGTAAAGTGGTTCAAAGTCCTTATAATTCAGTTCAAAAATCAGAATTGTATGCTATTCTGTTGGTATTAATGGATTTTTCAGAACCTCTCAATGTAGTAACTGACTCTCAGTATGCTGAAAGAGTAGTATTACATATTGAGACTGCAGAATTTATCCATGATGTTTCAGAATTAACTTCATTATTTATTCAATTACAAGATACAATCAGAAAAAGGAGTCATCCTTTATATATAACTCACATCCGATCCCATACTGGTCTGCCAGGCCCTCTAGCACAAGGCAATGATGAGATTGATAAATTATTGATAGGAAATGTGCTGGAGGCCTCAGAATTTCATAAAAAACATCATGTAAATAGTAAAGGTTTAAAAAAGGATTTTTCCATAACCTGGCAACAAGCCAAAGAAATAGTAAAGAAATGTCCTACTTGTTCCTTCTACAATCAAACGCCATTACCAGCAGGATGTAACCCCAAGGGTACTCAGAGGAATGAAATCTGGCAGATGGACGTGTTTCACTTTGCAGAATTTGGAAAATTGAAATATGTACACCACACTATCGATACTTATTCAGGATTTCAATGGGCAACTGCTTTGAGTTCTGAAAAAGCTGATTCTGTAATCACTCATTTGCTAGAAGTTATGGCCATTATGGGTATACCTGCACAAATCAAAACTGATAATGCTCCATCATATGTCTCTGTTAAAATGAAACAGTTTTTTGCTTATTACAATATAAACCATATTACAGGTATACCACATAATCCTACAGGTCAAGCAGTTATAGAAAGATCAAACAGAACTGTAAAGGATATGCTAAATAAACAAAAAGGAATAACAAAACCCCCAGAAATAGACGACATAATGCTCTATTAACTTTGAATTTTCTCAATGCCAATGAGAAAGGAACAACAGCTGCAGAGAGACATTGGATAATAGAAAAAACTACGGAATTAAATCAACCTATATACTTTAAGGATGTGCTGACCTCAGAATGGAAACCAGGATATGTATTACATTGGGGACGAGGTTTTGCTTTTATTTCTACAGGAGAAGATAAGCTGTGGGTACCATCAAAATTGATAAAGGTTCGATTTGAACAAGAGAGACCTCTTAATTAGAGGAGATGATAGTTCATCAACTATCATGAACATCCAATTTAAACTAACTTACACCAGTAACATATGCCTTTTCATTTAATCAGATAATAACTTGCCAAAAAGGAACATCCCAAAAAAACCTTGGGGAAAGGTTTTTGTTTTTGTCTTTTAGGAGAATGAAGGTTAAGGAATTTGAAGAACACTGGACAAATGAGACAACTGAAGAAAAGGGACAAATCGTCTATCCTAAGAAACAGAGTGAAATGGCATATGGGTGTGTTATCTAAAAAATTTTATGTCTTCCTAAATGTTTGTTTCTGCGTTTCTTTAAAGATTTAACACTATTTAACTTCTAATAGTCCCAGTTCAATTAAAATTTAAAGCTGACTTTGGAGTTGGAGAATGTCTCTCTCCTTTAAACTCAAGCATGTTGTTAAAAGGAAAATGCAAACTCCCTGTATCGTGCCAGAAGAAAAGAGCCATCTTCTGCTATGGGACAGGAGAAAAGCCAAATTAATTAAGGGACTATTCTATTACTAATCTCAACTCTTTGATTCTTTTCTGATTCTTTAAACTTTTCTTAAAGTATGAAATTTATATCAAAATTTACAAGATTAATATATATAGATATATACATTTTAAACTTTGTTAAGATATAAATGGTCATATAGAGTACTAACTAATTCTAAAAAGCCACATATATAGTCTTTGTGTTCAAGTCTCTTATCAGTTTTTTGCAGGAAATCACGGTCAGGCCTAACATCAACTGAAGTTTCCAGGAAGAAGATGGGGCCCCACAACAACAACAATTTCACGTGGACAATAATAACATCACTAAGCTGACAAACATCATCTACAGATCAGCTTTGAACTACAAAGTGCTCAGAGCAATTTTGAGAGAGCTAGCTGAGATGATCCAGTCTCAAAGACTACTTCAATAAGGATTTGAGATAAACCCTGAACTTTGGCTTTATACACAGACTGGATAACGAAGGATATAGTTACCTTTCCTAGAATTTGACAATTAACCTAAAATTTTCTTTCAGGATAAAGATAACTTCGCCCATACCCAGCAGAAAGCAATTTCAAGAATACAACGCCCACATTCCTAAAGAGGTGGTATGGGGCGGTTGGTTTTTTTTCGTCTTTTAGGTCTTTTAATGGGTTTTGGGTCTGGGATAATTTTCATTGATTAGGGGGGTTGGTTACAAGTTGTTGTCAAGGGTGAGGAAAAGGGCTAAGCAAAGGAGATTAGATTTAAGGTTCTTATTTTAAAAAAAAGAAAGAGGGGGCTGGAGAGATGGCTCAGTGGTTAAGAGCACTGACTGCTGGCTGTTCTTCCAGAGGTCCTGAGTTCAATTCCCAGCAACCACATGGTGGCTCACAACCATCTGCCCTCTTCTGTGTGTGCAGGCAGAACACTGTATACATAATAAATAAATAAATCTTAAAAAAAAAAAAACAGATTAAAAAAAAAGAAAGAAAGAAAAAAAAGAAAAATGTAAATACTTTACATTGGATTGGATTGTTTTATATTGTATACAAATTATATATATTGAAATTGATATTGTTAGAAAATGCTATATGTATATTTCTAATTGTACCATTCATTTAACAATGTAATGCAATTTTCTAATCCTTGAATGTTGTTATTACCAACTATTGGGTTATAAAGAAATGAAAGTTAGTAGTTAGACATTATAATATAACTATATAACTTGTAGTTATATTAGGTATGTTTTCAAGATTGAGTAGATATATTTTAGATAGACAGGTTATCTTCAAACCCTTCAGAGATCTACAGAATATGGCATTTAAAATGTTCTAATAACTTAGAAAATTTTTCTTTTTTGTTATGACTATGAGACATGTCAGCTCCTGACAGTACCAATCTACTTCAGAGAAAATATGAGCATTGAAAAACTGCAATTGGAGTTAACTTTCATTGTAGCAAAAGTTAGCCACTGGACAACAAAGTGTCCTCGAATCAACTGCTGACAAACAGGACAGACAGGACACGAAACAAAGGACTACTGATTCTTGTCAAAACAAGTGTGGTTATGGATTTATCAAAAGGCATCTTCTGAGGCCAGGACAATATGGCACCATCCCTGAAGTGGCCTTCGCAATCCGGGAAAGGTACAGTGCTCTTTTCTTCGAAGGCAGCTGAACAGGCAGTGGGCCGATGGCTTCTGATGTGCAATGGGGAGGTAGCTGAAACAGTTATTCTTGAAGAGTAATTAAGCTCACACCTCTCAACAGAAGAATGGCATTGAATAGAGGGATGTGGAGAAGAACGGGATGCTGAAATGAAGCCACATACACACATAGCCAAGAAGAATGGACAGCTGAATCAAAAAACATCAACAATTTCCAGAATTTAAAATCCTGAATCATGACATGACACTAGTGGAATTCAGGTATTTCTGGTATATAGACTGCTCTCACCCAATGTGAAGTTGAACTGTTGACCTTGTGTACATTCTACTTCACAAATGAGTCTGTCAGATACGTTAAGCTTATAGGCTGAAGATGATGCCCCAACACTGCGGAGAAACCTCAGATGATTGTCCAGGCAGCTGGCTGTTTCTGTCAACTCACAATTTTTTGGAAGTTGCTTGCATATACTTCCTGTTTTTATTTTTTTTGTTAGCTAATACTATTTCCTTCTTGGGTCTCTGAGGGAGTTGAAGATTAGTTAGTTATAGTTGACGATTAATTAGGATAGAAAGTGAATTAGATACAATAGAATAGATAATGGAATTATTTTCTCTGAATTTATCAAATACAAATGAACTAGACATTGTTTAGGTATTTATTACTTGTATATATTGTATATAGTTATTGTACTTTTGTATATAGTTTTTCTTATGTTAGTTATAAGCTTTTTCTTTTTTCCTTTTTATTAAAATAGAAAAGGGGAAATATAGTGATATTTTATTTGTATTAAAATGTTATTTGTATGTTAATAAATAAAGTTGCCCGGGGGTCAGAGCTATTAGCAAGCCATAGGAAAGCAGGGCAGTGGTGGCGTACACTTGTAATCCCAGCACTTGGTAGGCAGAGCTGGGTAAGTCTCTGTGTGTTCAGGGATACAGCCATTATTGGACACACATGCCTTTAATCTCAATACCAAGCAAGGAAAACTTGGAGGCCTATACAGACAGGCCGTGACAAGGCGGTCATGTGGTTGGGTTTACAACCAATGAGAAGGCAGAACAGGAACACTATATAAAGACTTTAACACAAGGGTAGCTAGTTCGGAGAGGTAGGACCACCGCAGGAGGAAGGGTAAGGTTTTAGCTCTTAGCTCTGACCTCTTGGCTTTCTTCTTTGCATTGGTTCTGTGTTTCTTATTTAATAAGAAGGTTGGTTACATCTACACAGCACCGAGCACAGTGGATACTAATGCAGATACAGTAAGTTCCCGAATACATGGTGCTTGGCTCAGAGCGTGGAGGCATGGCCTACATAGCAAGACTGTCTTACAAACCAAAGCAAAAGAAACAGAAAAAATGGGGACATGACTGTCCTAAGCTAAAATCCAACTGTTAACAGACGCCAAGGAAGCGAATCTGTACACATCCTCCATCCCCTACACCAGAAGTTGGAAATACTTTTAAATGTTTTGGATTTAGGAAATCAAGTGCTTGGCTAAAGTCTTTTGCATAGTTTTTAAAGCTTTGATTCCTCACAGCAGGGTTTCCAAATATGACTGACATTCTGAGAAGGGATTCCTCCTTATGGCTGACTCCATCTTCAACATCATCCTTCACCTCTGCCCACAAGTGCCCGTGACTGCGACCCACTTCCTCCTGTTTGACAATCAAATTTCAGCAAGCCCCTCCTCGGGGGAACAAGGTCGCCCCCTGATGAGAACCACTTGCTAGGGTGGGTGATTTCCCAGGTTTTATTTGGTTAGTTGGCAAGTCTGTTTCATTTTTTTTTTTTCTTTTTGATTTTGCTTTGTTTTTGAGACAAGGTCTCTGCTAGCCCAGGCTGGCCTTGAACTCACAATATAGACAACCAACCCTGGTCTTAAACTCTTTATTCTCCCGCCCCAGCCTTCCAAGTGCTAGGATTACCAGTGTGCATGTCCACACCTAGGTCTAAGTTTGCTTGTTATACTACACACAGAATCCAGTTTTACTGAGCAATTCTGGCTACAGAAGGTTTTTCAAACGTCTAAGTGGCTTTGGGAAGTCGAGGCAGGGGAATATTTGCAAAGCAGCTCTAGTCAAAGGAGAATGTTCCCAAAACATAATCCCTCACAACCCAGACATCTTTGAATTGGCAGGGCCTGAGACAGGGTGCCCTCAGCTGGCCTCAACACGATCTGTTTCTGTTTCTCCATACCCATGTCCAGGGCCAGCTGCATCTGTGCTTGGCATCAATTACGGCAAATGTTCCAGAGAGGAACCTCATGGGTCCAGCTCACTGTCCCAAACCACTCTCACGAATCATGTTTTCCTTTGGAGAAAGGATGGACCATCCAATCAGCTGTATCCAGGGCTAACAGATAACAGAAAAACAGGAGAAGCCAACGGGCACTCAAATGCATGGGGCCCCACTCTGAGAGGCGGGATCTGAGCCATCTCCAAGTACACCTGTGTGATGGAGCGGCCGAGAGAAAAAGGCACACAGGCGTGAGGCATGAGTGACAATTGTCCCATTAGGCTCCACTGGGTTTGTTATTATTAAGGTTTTTGTTTAGTTTTAGATTTTAAGTTTTTTATGTTGATTTTTATGGTGCTGAAGTTTGAACCCAAACTTTGTACTGTGTGTGCAGTGCAGGCACCCTACCACTGGCCTAAACACCAGCCCTAGGATTTTTAAATCCTTACACAGGTAAAATTTACCATTTCTGCCATTTTCATGCAGACAGCTCCGTGACTTGATTGTATAACCTTCGCCACCCTCCACCTCCAGTACTGTTTTGTCTTTCCACACCGAAGGGTACCACCCACCAAACAGCAGCCCGCCTTCCCTTCTTGCCTCAGACCTGAAACCACTAATTTTTTTTCCGTCTCCCACTGCTCTGAATACCTCATATAATGGGGGATCTTAAGCTATTTGACTTGTTTGTTTAAATCTGTGGTCTCATTCTGTCCTTGAGCTCACCAGGTAGCCTAGGTTGGCCTCAAACATGAGCAGATGCTCCTGCCTCAACCTTCCAAGTGCTCATTAGAGGTATTTATTCCTTTCAACTGCATATTTCACCCAATGCAGGGCCCTCAAAGTCAGTCATGTAGCATGTGCCAGAATATTCTTCTGGAAAATGCAGGAACATTCCATATTTTGTTTATTCATTTCATATGTCTATGAAAACTTGAGTGATTTCTACATTTTGGCTATTAGGAATTGAACTGGGTCATTTTTTTTTTTAACACTAAAATTCCATGCCTTAAGGAACTCCTAAGTCCTGGGCAGACTGGGACAGTTGGCCACCCTAGACATGGATCCAGCTATCAAACCTGAAGAAAGCTAGAAATCAGTGCAAGAGGGCAAAGATATCCAGCAGGCCAGCCCACCTTCACAGAACATGATTGTGCTGTTCCGGGAAAGGTGACTCTTTCTGTAGAACCTGTGAGGACAGAGCAGGTTGGAAGGAGGCGGCTGTCAGAGGTCTCCAAGGGACCATCCAACTCTCAGTGACAGAATGATAGTATCTGTTGTCCCAATGGGGTATCAAAGATAAGCCTGCCCTCTCAGTGTCTGTCTGTCTGTCTGTCTCTCTTGCTCTCACAGACACACACACACACACACACACACACACACACACACACACACACACACGGAATTGGGGGGGGCACTCCCCCAAAGCATTCATTTTGCTCAAACCTAACTTTACTCATAAATACCAAGGTATGTCAGAGATCAAACCCCTACAAAACAGAAGGGTTTTCCGGTACAGGCAACCTTATTAAAAAGTCCTGCATACTCAGGAAATATGAGATCTGTTTCTTCTCCCATGTTCTTGTGCATTATTTCTTAAACATGCTTGCTGCTAAAGGTTCTACATTTTTAATGTAGTTTTGTTTTTGTTTGTTTACACTGGATCATTTGGAAGCAAACAACGCTCAGATTCTGGCTTTCAGTGTAGGGATTTTGGTTTCACTGGAGTCTGCCAGGCCGGGCTTGTTTTCCAGTCTGTGGTTGTGTGGTAGATCGGGGCCGGTAGGTTTCGGGGAGGTGTAATGTTCGTTCTATTTGCATTGGTTTCCTAACTGCCAGTGCTGGCAAATTTGGACATTTTTCAGATCATTGGTGGCACCAGGAATGGGTGGAGGGAAGGGGAGTATTTTTAAGGCACTTGATCTGTTTATTATGGAATTATACCACTTTTTAAACCTTGGAGTTGAAAATTCTTTTAAAAATTTTGTCATTAGATTTGTTTGTGTTATTTTATGTGTGGGTGTTTTGCCTGCATGTGTGTATGTGCACCACATGCATGCTTGGTGCCTACAGAGGTCAGAAGAGGGCATCAGATCCCACAGAACTGGAGTTACAGATGGTTGCGACCCACCATGTGGGTGCTGGGAATCGAACCTGGTCCTCTGAGTAAACAAGTGCCCTTAACCACTGAGCCATGCCTCTAGTCCCAAGTTTTAAATATCAACTTTGACACACTGTCTTTGGTTTGCTAGCAGTATCGGTTTCAAGTATTATTATTATTATTATTTTATTTATCATTATTATTATTATTATTATTATTATTATTGATTTTTTGAGATAGGGTTTCTCTGTGTAGTTTTGGTGCCTGTCTTGGATCTTGCTCTGTAGCCCAGGCTGGCCTCGAACTCACAGAGATCTGCCTGCTTCTGCCTCCTGCGTGCTGGGATTAAAGGTGTGTGGCACCACCACCCGGCTCAAGTATTATTTTTTTAAATAGACTTTTCAGTTAATTTTTTTTTTTAGTTTGTTTGTTTCCATTAGATTAAAAAAAAAAAAACCTTTATCTTCTACAGAGGTCTCACCAAGAACTATCAGGTGAGCAGGGGAGGCATAAAAAGCCAGAACGTGGTGATGATGACTCAGTCTGACTGCCGTAAACACCAGTGAGGTCCACATTTCCAAAGATGCAGCAGCTCTCGGTAGCCTTGCTTCGAGGCTTGGATTAGTCAAACACGTGTTCCTGGGTCCCTTCTGGAAGCAAGGATTGGCCTTCCCTTCAGCACACCCTCTAGCTCAGCGTGTTAATCCACAAGACACCGACATGGCTGAGGCCGAGGCTGACTTAAACGGTCAAGTTACATGTGACAATATTTTAGAAGATGAAAGCTCCCTGGGCCTGCACCACCTGGGCAGCCTGAAGTGGAGTCACGGGGCTATTTATCAGCATCAGAAAGTGGGCAAATGCACCTCATCAGTTTATGGGGTCTGGTGAGGAAAAAATACACAGGGAAGTTATAAACTAAGAGACTCGGGCAGCCCCCTTTTTCTTCAGCCCCTTTTGAGGGGTCTTGCTATATAGCTCAGTTGTCCTTTTTTTCATGATCCTCCTGCCTCAGTCTAGGGTTACAGAAGCACACCACCATGCCCATTACTCAGGTGACCTTTTGAGGGTCATGCACAAGTCTGGCACCTGCCCAGGATTCTTTCCCTTCCTCAAAGTCAAAGGCCCGGTTTTCCTGAATGGGAAGAGCACGCTCTTTTTGGTACATGAATAAACTGGTGGTTTATATGCTCCCCTTTTAGCTGATACAACTCCGCCCCCCCAAAAACCCTTCAAATTTCACATTTGCTTTATTTTTAAATTTCGTAGGATTTTAAAAGTATAAAAAAAAAGTGGAGACACAAATTAAAAATTCAAATCTTGTAAAAATGTATATGGTTAAATTGAAGTCCTCTTCCCCTTTGCCCATCCTCTCTAGAGAAAACTATGGCTTCCATTTTTGCTAATATCTTTCCAGAAGTATAACGTGTAAATACAGGCATATTTATATATACAACTGCCATTTTCATTGTTTTGTACCTTTACTTTTTAACTAATATTTTAAAAACATTTTTTGTTTACATACAAGAAATAGCACAGATTTTGTTCTACTTCTGAAACATATCCCTTTTCAACTTTATTTTGAGATAGGTCTCACTAAGTTACCCAGATAGACCTTACACTTGAAATCCTCCTGCCTCAGCCTCCTGAGTAGTTAGGATTACAGGCCTGCATCACCAGGCACATTATAGCAGCTTACAGAGCTTCATACATTATAAGCAAGATGTTAACACTGATACAATTCATCCATCTTGTGAGAAACATTCACAAGAAACATTGTCCTCTTCACAGATGCTTGGGTAATTGTCTATTTGAAGCTATTTTCAATAGTGCTTACGAATGCCTTTGGATGAGGACATAGATGGACCACTTTGGGAAGGCGAACTGCTGAATCCTAGGGTGGGTGGTGGCTTTGGGAGACACAGCTGACAGTTTTCCACAGTGGTTGACCACCCTATGCTCCCATGAGTGCTGTGGAGGAGTTCCGCTTGCTTCACGGCTGTGCCAGCTTTTCTGGCCTCCTCACCTTAATCCTTTAACTGTCCTGTGGGTGGAGCTGCCTCCCTTTCCTATTTTTCAGGGCGTGGTCTCAAACCCTGTCCCCACACCGACAAGGCAAGTGCCATATCCCTGACTACGTCCCCAGTCTAGGATTTTGACTTCACTTGCATTGCCTTGGTGACTAATGATGCTGAAGATGTTTTTATAGGTTTATTTTGCCTGACTTTATTCTACGCTCTTTACAGTGAACAATTTCACATACCAAATGTTGAAAGGATTATATGGTGAGCCTCCATCTGCCCAGATCCTAATTGTTGATAACCTTTTGCAATATTCTCTCCCCTCTTCCCTCTCCCTCAATCTTGATCATTCTGTTGACCACTGTTGAATAAGTTTCAGTCATGATGACACTTGATTCATCATTGTCCTGGGGAGTTCTCCTAGGAAGAGGCCCTGTTCTCCATAACTACAAAATCATGAGTGCATCGAACACAATTAACAATAAATTCCTTAAAATGTCATGTGCTAGTCCATGTTCAAATCTCCCAAAGTATGAAAACTATTGATAATCTTTTTTTTTCTTGAAGCAAAGAGGGTTGGTTCATTGTATTTGTTACACACCCACACACACATCTTTAAACAGACACCACCAACACCACCCATAACATTGACTTTCTTAAGGGCCAAACTCTACCCCAGTTGTCTATAAACAGATTTTTATTTTGAGACACTGTCTTATGCTATATTCAGATTATCCTCAAACTGAAACTTGCAATCCACCTGCCTTAAAGTCCCAAGTGCTCTATCACTAAGACTGGTTTAGGAATTTTAAAACATACATGTTATAGAACTTTGGTGGCTTAAAATAGTGATATTTTATTGCATACTTGGTGGATCAAGAATTTTGGCAGGGTTCAGGCAAGCCATTCTTCTTTTTCCAAGACATGATGAGAATTAGTTGTCAGACGGACGGGTATGGAGGTGTAAAACAGCTTCCTTCATGTCTGGCACCTAAGTTGTGATGGAAGGAAGCATGGAATCAGCTGCCTCTGCTCAATGGAATATGTCTTTGCGGCCTCTCTAGCATATGGCATCCTAGATGACAACTCACAACTTCGGGGAAGAGCCTGTCTGGGACATGACAGAAGATGCATTACGTCTTATATTTACCTCACCTTAGAATCCACATCACCCCTATCACTGTCCATGTTCAAAGGTAGCACAAAGCTCACCCTAATGCAAATGACTGACAGCTTTGTTAAACTTCCATGTGACCATAAATGATCTGTCTTTCACTCATATGCAAAATTCACATCCTCTTGACTGGAGAGATGGCGTAGCAGTTAGGAGCATTTGCTGCCCTTATAGAGGACCCAGGTTTTGTATCCAGTACCCATATGGTGGTTCTGGTTCCAGGGAATCTGATACCTTCTTCTGACCTCAGGGACTAGGCATGCATGTGGCACATGTACAAAACATGCAGGCAAAACATTCATACACACAAAATATAAATATGAATCTTTAAAAATCCACAGCTTCTTTCATGAGGATAAGTGACCTGCAAAGGCCCATGTGTTGAATGTTTGGTCCCTGCCTGTGGCACTAGTGAGAGGTGCTGCAGCCTATAAGAGGTAGGATCTGCCGAGGTGTCTTAGATTAGTGGGGTATATCCAACACAAATATCAATTTATGATGAATTTCTTAATGATGTCTTAAGGAGATAGTGAGACCCCAGCCCCTCTTCTCCCTCTTGTCCATGTCTTGACCATGAAGACAGCAGCTTGTCTCACTAGGGACTGCTGTCATGATGTACTGCCACCACTGCTCAAAGGAACAAGGCCAACTTGCCGTGGACTGAAATCTCTAAACTGTAAGCCCAAATAAACCTCCTCTCTTTGGAAGTCGATTATCTCTGGCATTTAAAAAATGGTAATGGGAAGCTGACTGGTTCATAAATTCTGTAAAATCTCATCCTTGGCAACATCAAGCTCAGGCTTTGGGACAGTCCTTTCCTCACAGGGTCCTCTGTAAAGTTGCTATAGGAGCACATCCTTAGGAGTCTCAGGAGCACTGTGGTTGAGCTGAGAAGCTGGTGTAATAAAAAGCCGAATGGCCAACAGCTAAGCAGGAAGTATAGGTGGAATTTCCCAGGAGAGAAAGGAAGAGGAGGAGGACTCTAGACACGCAGGAGATGCCAAGAGACACGGAGAGGAAACAGGAGGTGTAAGATAGAAGAGAGGTAATGCCACATATAATAGAATGTAGATTAGTATTAATGGGTTAATTTAAGTTATAAGAGCTAGCTAGAAACAAGCCTAAGCTATAGACCGAGTTTTCATAATTAATAGGAAGTCTCCACGTCATTATTTGGGAGCTGGCTAGTGGGACAGAAAAAGACTCATTACTGTGTGCATGGGTATACACACACACACACACACACCAGCACACATGGGCAGGTCGGAGGACAACTTGTAGGAGTTGGTTCTCTCCTATCACGTGGGATCCCAGGGCTGAACTTAATCATGAGCTGTGGTGACAGGTGCCTTTACCTACTGAGACATCTCACCCATGCCAATGGTTCTTCCTTAAAGCTTTCATAAGCACTTGCCCATCTAGGGTAGAATTCACATTGCCTTCTGAGCCTCCACATCATTTTGGACATGACTCTCATTGTCACGCTCCCCTTGTGTACTGACAGATTCCTTCACAGTCCAGAACTGTCACACCCATCCTTGCGCCCACGTTTGCAGCCTCAGGGCATGTAACAAGCTACTGAACATCTTGATGAGCGAAGGCAGTCTCCCCCATTTTCTTCTCAGAGAAATAAATCTGCTTACCACCCTTCCCATTTAAGAAAGTCTGGCCATCCCATAGATTAAACTATAACATAGATAACCACAATAAGATGGAAGTATAGGAATGGTAAGAGGTACTTTTGTGAAACTATAAACAGAGAAAAAGGAAAGTTGGATTAACATGTGCCTCTATTATAATGATAGCAATAGCTGCTGCTTTGCCAAGTGAAGAGGGTGACACACAAGATCTCTCTGAATAAATAAGATGGGTTTACAATTTCATTAGTACTGCTGAAGACTGTGGGAAGAATCTAAAATCAGCACTACCCACATAGAAGGTCGCATCATGCCCATCAATTTATTTTGATCTTGTGGAAGGCGTTTTGGAGCAGGGCTTAAGAAATAGCTCAACCAAAAGAACATTCACATTATGTAAAAATGAGCCCCGCTGATTTTAATCTATTAACCTTACATAATAAGATTTCAAACATAGCACTCTAATTTCATGATACAAAAAAAAATACCTTAATACAGTAATTTGTTCTAATAGGTGATAAACTCTACCTGATAATTTGCAGGGGGATAAAGTTGAATAGTAACTTCTCACCTTTAAATGCATTGAGAAACTTGAGTTGGAGAGGAAGCCAAGAGAGAAGCCAAGTCCAGAGCAATGACAGTCACAGACGATGGTGGCTTTTAAACAAGCATTCAGTGAGTGCTTGCTGTATGCCAGAAGTCATTTGTGGCGCTGAGGACACAGGCGTGAACAGACACGGTTAATGATCAGTTTTTGAGCACTTCCTGCAGGCCTGGGCCTGGCAGCAGAGCTCTGTGCAAACAGGCTCACTTGCTCTTCCTCCCCGAGCTACTTCATTAAGCCCATCTTACAGACACTGACGGAAGCCGCTTCCTGGCAGTCACAAAGGTGTCTCAAGTGGTCGAGGTTAGACACCAGCTGGTTCTGATGAGTTCGGAGGCCACACGGCAGTTCAGTGGAAATGGACCGTCTCACCGGAGGGAAAGAGCCATTTACACATGCAGTCACTGTTGGCTGACCAAGTGCTCTGTCCTCACAGTTACTGTAAAACCGACGTTCAGCATGGCCGTCTCTCAGCTTCAACTCTATAGAAGTTAATGGAGCCCAATCAGTGGACTGTTTCATGGCTTGTGGGTCTAGAGAAACCCTCGGGACTTAGCCTGTTCCTTGGCAAAATATTTTTTAACTCCTGATTTCCACATCATTTCTTGCTGTAGGAGTCACTAATAGTAAATGCCTAAAATACACTTGGCAGTAGGGATACTGGGATGGGGAGAGACTAAAAACCTTCCCGCCCCTACCGCTATGGAGCTAACACTGTGAGAAGGGTAACTGATTGAAGTACTAAGACACAGAAAATATACAGTGTATTGAGAGTGATGGGGTGGCGGGGGAAAAGAGGGCTTTCAGTACATTTTGCAGAGCTGCAGCAGAATACCACAGACTGGGTAATTTGTAAGGAACAGAAATGTATCCTTTCACAGCTCTGGATCCTGTGGGGTCCAGTTCAAGGCCCCAGGGTCTGATGAGAGCCTTCTTGCTATGTCCTCACATGGAAGAAGGCAGAGGAGAAAGAAGTCATGCCCATAATCCTTTTTATTCACTCATGAATCCATTCATGGGGACAGGGCCCTTGTGACCTACACACCTCCCAACAGTGTTGCATTGGGATTAAGTTCCAACCTATGCGTTCTGAGGACACATTTAAAACATAGCAGGTAAATATCAAATATGAGCGAAAAGTAATCAGAACTGTAGCTGGAGAAGGCTTCACTGAGGCAGTGGAGTTGGAAGAAAAACCTGAGAAGAGATCAACCTTGTGGGAACACAAGAGAAAGACAGTCCAGACAGTGAAACAGACGACTGCAGAGTCCTGGGGAGTGAATGTCTTCCGTCTCTCAACAACAAAGTGGAGGTTATGGACAGAAGCAAGACGAGACAGACAGCTAATGCTTGGACTAGATTTGCAAGTATGTTCAACCTGCAACCTGAGGCCCACGTACAATCACTATAGCTACAAATGTGGCCCAACACAACATCATAAACTTAATTAAAACTTTATGAGGTTCTGGCCACTACTTTTGTGACTCAAAATGTGAGGTTCTTGGGCGTAACTATTGAAGCTAATGATGACTTTTTGCAGAGTCAAAGGTTGGACACACCTGTCGGAGTGATGGGAAATGACCAGCTACTAGACCTTCTGTGACTGTGAAGGCAACTTCTGTGGGTGGGCCAGTGCCCACCTGGGAATAAGAATTAGGAAGGGATCAGGAAACCCTGCCAAACTCTAAGGATGGAGCCCCGTGCGTTTCTCTTTCTTCCTGCCCATGGGTCCTCCATACCCCTTGGATTTAGATTTTTTTTTCACCTGCAGTACAACTTCCCCACTCAATGAGAGAAATGTAGACAGCTCTGGCATTCAAAAGAGCTGACTCAGCGGAGTCTAGTAATGAGATCTGTAATCCTAGCACTCTAGAGACAAGGCAGGAGGATCATGAATACATCAGCCTCGGATACATAAAAAGAAACCTGTCTCAGAAAAAAAAATAATAAAGCAGAAACAAAATACAGATAAAAAGCAAGTTTAGTTGGGCGGTGGTGCGTGCACGCCTTTAATCCCAGCACTTGGGAGGCAGAGGCAGGCGGATCTCTGTGAGTTCGAGGCCAGCCTGGTCTACAAAGTGAGTTGCAGGAAAGGTGCAAAGCTACACAGAGAAACCCTGTCTCAGGAAAAAAAAAAAAAAAAAGCAAGTTTAGAGTCAGGGAATGTGGCTCAGTAATGGAGTGCTTGCCTAGCATGCATGAGTTCCCAAGTTCAATCTTCAGCATGGGACGCACACACACTTGCACGCATGCACACACACATACACACTCACCAGGATGATACAAACACTTGAAAACTGCTTGTGGTTTTGCAAACCTAAAGGTTCTGCCTCCTGAGGTTAGTCCATGACCACTAAGGCAGCTCCTATCACGTCCACTGTGTTCTAAAGCACTGCTGCCCCCAGAGTCTGCGATTCTCAAATGGCTGGTCTGTTCTCTGGACCCAGCAGACATTGTCAGAATGCAGCACTGAAGTTCAGTGTGTCGCTAACACAGCGAACACAATGTGCAGTTCACGCAGATCGAAAGTCTTCTCGGTGCACTTCCGGTCTATTGATTAGTTGGCTTAAGAGCTTTCTTGGCTCTTAGGACATAAACCATAGACAGACTCGTTTTCAATAAACCATGTGTCACTCCATCGAAGGATTGGCTGTTTTTAGCATCACAAACTCAAACCCGTGTTTACTAGTTAAGGAGAAGAGAGATTAAACGGAGTAACAGTACACAGCAGTGGATAGTTTCATCAGAAGCCAAGACATTAAGTAAGAAAAACAAGACCATCTGATTTCATATTAATCCTTTCAGTATTAACATGGTGTTTGCATTTAAAGTCAATATTCTGGTCTCTGCACAAAAGTGATACTCTTGTGATGTGGTTAACTCATTGAGTTTTTTTTTTTATTTCTATGTAAAAGTAGCTTACAGTCCTCAGCAGTAAATGACCTATATTGCTTTCAAATAAACAAGTTCATATTTCTATCCCAAACCATATCTGCTGCCATATCTCCCTCTTAGCAGAAAAGTATACATTATCACTACGGATTATGTTTACTTAATTTTAAAATTATATTCATTTGTGTGTGCAGCATGTGTGTGTGCAAGTGTACATGTATGTGTGCGTATGTGTCCCATGCAGAGGGGGTCCCTGCATGTGTCATATAGGGAAGCGAACTGCAAGAAGAAATAAGAATGGAAACACGGTGCAGATCGAAGATTCCGGAAGTCTAATACCAGGTGATTCATTGTCAGCGTATTTAAAACACAGTACAATTTGGGGAAAGTTTCCAGGCCACGATCAGTCCAATCAGTCCAATTCCAGGTGCACAATAAAGCCTAAGGTATGACTACATAGAGACTCTTTTACAGAATACATGTGACCATGAGGGTTGGTTCTACAGCTGAAAGGCCTAGAATCCAGTGTGGTCTCTGACGATAGCACAAAGGTCAGAAGCCATAAAGTACATGTGACATCTCCCCTAAAGATGGGCTACAGTCTAGGGAAGGAAGAGTCTGGGATGATCAGTCTGAGGAATTTGGGTGAGGTCTGTCCCTTCAGAGAGCAGAAAGGATCATTAACAAGATCCACTCTCAGCTTTCTGGATGGAACGCAGGTATTTGATTTTTATCTCCTCCATTGAGGGGACACCCATTCGTGATTAACATTACTGATTCACTTAGTGCTTCTCTGTGAGTATTAGGACCCTCTGTGCTCCCAACACCATGCTGAGGCATGTGTACAGGAAACATTGGCTTTGTGTATGTGTTAGATAAACTGCCTTGAGACATAGGCTTGGAATGGCTGATTTATAAACTAAAGGCATGTTCACAGGTACCTTGTTTGCTATCTCTAGGAACTAGCTAACTCTGGAGGGGTAATTCCTCCCCATGTCCCCATAGGTCAAGATATCATAAAATACTGACAAGGTGGTGGCGGCAGAGCTGGCGGTGGTTGGACTGTGTGACTGCTAACTCAGGAAGTAAATGTGACTTTGTTGTGTAAGAGAAGCATGGAGGGAAGCTAAGGATAATGAGTCCATTCATACGATGTTTATGGAGACCAGCACTGAAAAACAGGGGCAGATGAATGTAAATTTCCCTGGTTTCTTATGACCACTGCCAATGAGAATTTTAAATACGGTAGGCACAATACCGGTAACCCTAGTACCTGGAAGCCTGAGGCAGAAGACTCCTGAGTTTAGTGCCAGCCTAGGCTGCATACAAGACATCGTTTCAAAAATATGGTAGGATATTATAAGTGAAGGGAAGGCAAGTATTATTTGAGGTTAAAATGGTTCATTTGTAGGACTGATGAAAACGAATTTATTGCTGCCATCTCTAATACACTTTTTCATTAAATACAGATATTCTTTGATCTACAGCAGGGTGATTTCTCAATAAACTTATCATAAATTGAAAACATTAAGTGAAAATTACATTTTATCCTTTACCCTACAAGATATCATAGTTTAACTCAGTCTGCCTCAAATGTCCTCAGGACACATTTGGGCAAAATCATCTAACACAAAGACTATTTTAAAACAAAACACTGAATAGCTCATGTTATTTATCAAACACTGTATTGAAAATAAAAACAGAATGGTTATATGAATAAGTTTTTGTACCACTGTAAAGTAAAGGTTGTTAGTGAGACCATTGTGAATTGGGAAGCAGCTGTACCTAAGATCTGGAGACATGCAGGAAATGCCAACAGTGTCAGCACATGCCTAGCTCATCCGGAGTTTGATTCTGATCCTGTCATGTCAACAAGCACATTATTCATAATTGTTTTTAAAGATAAGGTCTTGCCATGTAACTCAGGCTGGCCTCAAGCCTGAGATCCTCTTCCCTCAGCTTCCCCGTTGATGGGATTCTAGGCATGTGCCACCATGCTTGACACTACTGGGATCTTTTAAACTAGCTGCCTAGAATAAATTATTTTAAACTGACTAGCAATGATTGCTAAAAGAAGAGGGAAAAAAGTAAAGAAAGTGGTGTAAATATTTTAAACATTCATTTAACTCAAGTATTTTGGCAAGAAAAAACAAGAGACTGTTGCTTAGCATATGTAAAGTTCTAGTCCGTATTTAGAAGGCTATTGCTTAAATATAGTGAATTATGTGAATACATTAACAAATTGTTTCATTCAAAACTAAAAAAGGATGCAAAAGATGAAAGTCATGCACACCCCCCTTCCTGTGTACACATTGCTCACAAACTCCACTACCCCAGGAATGCCCTTCCACGGTCGGAATAAGTTCTGCAGCACACCTCTCAACAATCCCCCTCAACATGCATCCTTGTGTGAGTAGTGCTACAAACCCTAGCACCCAACAACCATGACCTTTCCTTGTTCTGGACCCATGATAACACTTGGCACTGGAAATCTCGCGGGTAGGGTGGCTGTCAAAAGACTAACGGGACTAGTCTAATTTCATCTTTTAGGAACGTAAACTAAGAGCCACAAGAGGAATTTGTCAGTTGACAGCAAAGCAAGCTGGAAGGTCCTGGAAAAGACTTAAGATTTTGTCACTCTTAGGTAAATCTACCACTCCATCCAAGTTCCCGCCCCACCTGAACCCATACCCCACCAAAATACTACAAATACTTTGTAACTCCGCACACAGTTAAACATTCGGGCTAGTGCTTGTGTTTTCGTTTCTTTAGTTGTTTTCAAAGACAAAAATTAATCTATCAGTGAAAAGGCTGTAATAAAAGCGGATTTAATGAGGACTGGAGTGGATAGTATATAACGGTTTTATTTGAAGCCCCCAAAGATGTTCTTAAATTTTATGTATCTATTTAAAGGGCTGCATGAATACAGTCCAGTTAGTACAAATGCACACGGTCCCTTCAACGAAGTTCAAGCTTCTAAGCTCCTTTTCCAGCCTAGGCTACCAGCTGCAGGAGAACTTCCGGCCTACTCACTCAGGGTTTCCGCTCAGGGCGGTGACTCGGGACCAGATCTGTGACTTCATCGATTGCTTCTGCCTGAGCAGCCGCAGGCCCGCAGGGATCGACTGCTCGGGTCTGGCGAGTCAGGCGCGGGAAAGCCGAGTTTGAAGCCGGTGGGTTCGGTGCGGCGGGCGGCTTCCTCATCCCTTGACGCTGCCGCGAGCAGCCATGTCGGAGGCGTATTTACCGGTGGAGTCCGGCGCCCTGGGACCCGAGGAGAACTTCCTGTCCTTGGACGACATCCTGATGTCCCAGGAGAAGCTGCCGGTGCGCGTCGAGACGTCCATGCCGCGCCTGGGCGCCTTCTTCCTGGAGCGGGGCGCGGACGCCGAGTCGGACCACGCGCTGCCGCAGGTGAGGCGACCCGGGGAGGCCGCGGGGACCCCGGAGAGCTGCACAGCGCTCGGGAGCTGCACAGCGCTCGGGCTGCTCTCCCGCCACCGCTGGATTTGTTTCTAAACCCCCCCCCCCGAAGGTCTTGGCTTTCCGAACGCTGGAGGATTGGCCCCAGCTGAGCATTTCGGGGTCTTGGTTCTGTTCATGTTTTCCCTAAAAACTTATTTGAGGTTTGTAAGTCTGGGAACTGCAAATGGCCTTGTGCATTCTGCAAACTGATGGCAGTGTCAGCCGCCTGTTCCCAAGGGCCGATTATCCGGTGTGGGAGGAAGCGGGGCATGGTGGGGTGGAGGAGGTGGGTGTAACTTAACTGTGAGCTAAGTTACATCCTCTCACTTCGGCAACTTCACAAAGATTGAGGAGCTTGGCCAGGGTCCCACCGCAGTCTGTGACGGCTTAACCAAGTCAGTCCTCGGTAAAAGGTTGCTCGTTGTTCAGAATGAATGTGGCAGCTCCGTGCACTAGTCCCTTACCCTCCCATAAACCTACCAAAGACTGGGTGACAAGGCCAGGGGCCTCCAGTAAGTGGTAAACTAGAATTCGAACCTAGGCCCTATGATTTCTGGCCGGTCATCTCATCTTGTCGTGTTTTCCAATTCTTTTTTTTGTTTGTTTGTTTGTTTTTTTGTTTTTTTTCGAGACAGAGTTTCTCTGTGTAGTTTTGCGCCTTTCCTGGAACTCACTTGGTAGTCCAGACTGGCCTCGAACTCACAGAGATCCGCCTGGCTCTGCCTCCCGAGTGCTGGGATTAAAGGCGTGCGCCACCACCGCCCGGCGTTTTCCAATTCTTAAGGCTTTGAAAACCGTAGACATTGGCCCTTTCTGCCACCTCCGAAGCCACCTGACTTCAGATTGATTTCACTTTGTTCTCCTCTACCAGCATCCAGATTGGTACTTACATATACATACCGTAGATGGAGAATAGTCAAAGAAAGTAAAAGAGTGTCTTCATTTACTCCGGAAGACTTCCACTTCTGTTTTTTTTCTTTGTCGTGTTTTTGCTATACTCTGTTTTCTGTCTTTATTGCCTCATGACATGAAACCTCAGCCTCAGCTGATCTCACAGAAATTGAGAGTAGCAGAATGATAGATAGCAGAGGCTGGGAAAGTGGGGGCGGGAACTTGATTAGCAGATGTCACTCTGGTGTTAATTAAGGCGTTCCGGTGTGCTGCTGAGCAGGAGAGTGTAGATTACAGTGAGGCACTTGCCCTTTTGAACAACTGGAGAAAGGATTTTGAGTGTGCTCGCTCTAAAGAAATGCTGTTTGAGGTGGGTGGTTAACTTGATTTAGAGATTATACAATATGAAAGTGTGTTGCAGCAGCATCTAGTACCCCTTAAACGTACCAGTTAAGAATGTGTGAGTGAGGGCTGGAGGCGTGGCCGAGGGAGTAAGGTTCTTGCTGCATTGGCATGAGAACCTGAGTCTAGAGCCACAGGACCCACATGAAAAGCCAGGCATGACTGTGTCTCTAACTTGGGCAGTGACAGGGTAGGGTCTGAGGTTGACTGCTGTATCCCCAGAGCCTACTGACCAGCCAGTATGACTGAAATAGGTAGTGTGGGGTCGGCAAGAGGACGAACTGTCTTAAAGTGAAGATGGAGAAGTGAGAAAGGAAAACACTGTGACAGCAGTCTCCGGTCTCCACACATGCCGTGTGCACCAGGTAGACAGTGTGGGCCCCTGCCCCACCCCGACACACACACACACACACACACACACACACACACACACACACACACACACATGCCGTGTGCACCAGGTAGACAGTGTGGGCCCCTGCCCCACCCTGACACAGACACACACACACACACACACACACACCCTCCACACATGCCGTGTGCACCAGGTAGACAGTGTGGGCCCCTGCCCCACCCTGACACAGACACACACACACACACACACACACACACACACACACACACACACCCTCCACACATGCCGTGTGCACCAGGTAGACAGTGTGGGCCCCTGCCCACCCCGACACAGACACACACACACACACACACACACACACACCCTCCACACATGCCGTGTGCACCAGGTAGACAGTGTGGGCCCCTGCCCCACCCTGACACACACACACACACACACACACACACACACACACACACACCCTCCCTCCACACATGCCGTGTATACCAGGTAGACAGTGTGCGTCCCTGCCCACTCTGACACAGACACACATACACACACACACACACACACACACACACACACACACACACACACACGGCTAAAAAAGGTAAATAACAATTCAAGTCTGTGGTTCACTTCTTCATGTCACTTTGCAGTCACCAGTAGAAGAGGCAGTATTTCCCAGAAAACAGGAATTTTCATTTTTTCCCCACATATACTGACTGTACCTTCGTTTCTCAATTCTGTGCTCTTGCCTGATGCAGGGCACAAAGCTTGAGCTTCCCTTGTGGCTGGCTAAAGGACTCTTCGACACCAAGCGGCGCATCCTTTCTGTGGAACTTCCCAAGATGTACCAAGAGGGATGGAGGACTGTGTTCAGTGCAGACGCTAATGTCGTGGACCTCCACAAAATGGGGCCCCATTTCTATGGGTTTGGCTCCCAACTTCTGCACTTTGACAGTCCAGAGAATGCAGATATCTCCCAGTCTCTGCTGCAGGTAAGTAGTGTGAAGTAGTGTGAAGTATTGGGCTGTGCATATCTTAGCAGCCAGTGATGGCAGCTACCAGACATCGTTTTTACCCCTTGTACTAGTCAGGGTTCTCTAAAGGAGAGAGAGAGAGAGAGAAAGAGAGAGAGAGAGAGAGAGAGAGAGAGAGAGAGAGAGAGAGAGAGAGAGACTGAGACTGAGTCTGTCTGTACATGGGAACTTAGAGCTGGAGAGTTGGCCCACTGGCTAAGAGTACATACTGCTCTTTCAAAGGACCCAAGTTCAGTTCCTAGTACCCATATCAGGCAGCTCATAACCACCTGTAGCTCCAGCTCCAGGGTATCTGACACCCTTTTCTGGTCCATACACATCATGTACACAGACATAGACACACATACATAAAAATAAATCTTAAAGTGCTGAGGCATTAATTTTTTTTTTAAGATTATAATCTAGTTACAACACTTCTCCCTTCCCTTTCCTCCCTCCACTCCCTCCCATATGATCCTCCCCATTCTCCTCCAAATTCATGGTCTTTTTTTCCACTAATTGTTATTGCATGCATATATGTATCTGCATATACATATATATTCCTAAATATAACCTGCTAAGTCTATATGATGTTTCTTGTACGTATGTTTTCAGGGCTGACTGCTTCAAAAAAATAAAAAATAAATTGAAAGAGTATCTGTGGGCTCTCAGATCAATGAAAAGCTTTTAACTGGAGAAGAAAAAACAACTATTAAGGCGATTTATTAGATTGGCTTACATGATATGGTCTCAGAAGTCCAACAATGGCTGTGTCACACAAAAGAGACTAAGAATCAGTAGTTGCTCAGTCCACAAGACTGGATGTCTTAGCAGCCCCAATCTGGTGCTAAAGACCTGAGGATTCTCGGAGAGCTGCTGGTTCTAATATCAGCTAAGGAATGCCACCCCAACAGGGTAGGCGACCTTGCAAGAGTGAGGGCAAGCAGACAGAAAGCGTTTTCCTTCTTCCTGTCATTTCATCTGAGCTGTCCTCAGAAGGTGCTGTCTACATTCAGGGTGGGTCTTCCCATCTCAGATGAAGCCAGTCCCTCATAGGAGTCCCGAGCAGCTTGTAGCTCAGTTGACTCCCGATCCAGTCAAGTTGACAACTAAGAGTAGCCATCACACTTGGGGAGACGTGTGATCCGTAAACCTGGTTTGTGGGTGTTCTAGGGTGGCCTACACTTCCATTGTGTCTGCCAGTTTTTTTAATTGATTCAGGGATATAGACCAGTGGTCCAGTGCCTGCCTATTATGTGAAATAAAACCTATAAAGGTTTTACATGATATATCCTGGAGGAGTGAGAAGGGGACTTAGGGATGGATATGATCAAGATACATGTATACAATTATCGAAGAATAAATAAAAGATCCTGTATTTTTAAAAAGAAAACAACAGTTAATCTGACTGCTGTCAGTCACCTGACCAGGAGTCCACCCCAGAGGAAAGCTTGTTCACCTGAGGACATGCTGAGGAAAAGGGAAGGACAATTGCTCCTTAATAAGTTAATATATATACACTTTTCCTGGATGGTCTTCCTGTCCTAGAGCTTTGCCTTTTAGACACTGGCCAAAAAGCCAGAGCACGTTTTCTCTAGCGCCCTGGGGTCTCTGACTCATCTGGAGTCCTTTCTACTTCTGCCATACAGCTGCTTGCCAACTTTCATCGCAGAAGGCATGGCTTTCTCTCTTCCTCTTCTCCATCTTGCTTCCTTAGGCAGCTGCCAGGATCCACAGCTTATCCTCCCTCTTGTTTTTCTCAGACTTTAATAAAATTGTCTCCAGCTTCAAAACAACGTGTATCTATTATATAATGTTTATGTCAGGTTAAACATATCTATCTCTTCAGTATTCATTCTTTTGTGTGTGTCTGGTGTGTTTACATGTGTGCTCATGTTAAATGTGTGAGTGCAGGTGCATTCTTGCCCTGGCACACATGGAGTGGTCAGAAGACAACTTTGGGTGTCAGTCCTCACCTTCCAAGGTCTCTTTTACTATCGACTACACCAGTCTGACTATCAGTGAGCTCGTCTCCACTTCCCATCTGACTATCAGTGAGCTCGTCTCCACTTCCCATCTGACTGTCAGTGAGCTTGTCTCCACTTCCCATCTGACTGTCAGTGAGCTTCCCGGAGTCTCGTCTCCACTTCCATCTCACCACCGAAGCAGTGAAATTAAAGATGTGCAGTCCTGTGCTCGGCTTTTTCATGTTTTCTGGGAATTCAGACTTGGGTCCTCACGTTTGCATGGCAGGTGCTTTCCCCAGTGACCCACCTCCCCAGCCCCTTAATCATTTCTTCTTTAGCGTTTGTAAAGGCACAGTTCATTATAGCCATCTGTAGGCACTTTATTGTGTGGTAGCACCCCAGAACTTCTCGTTCTTATCTGATACATTTAAAAAATGTATGACCTGCCTCTCCCTTTTTGTATTTACTTCCTAGGACCTAGGTTTGATTCCCAACACCATATGGTGGCTCACAGCCTTCTGTAATTCCAGTTCCAGGGCGATCCAACACCCTTTTGTGGCCCCCACAGGTATTGCGCATATGTGGTTCACAGACATACATGCAGGCAATACACTCATACACCTAAAATCAATATAAAGGGAAAAAATGTTAAGTCTTAATTAATCTGTGGCTGTCTGATATCACAAAATTAAAGAAAGAAAACATTGCTATCCATTCAGTAAAAGCAGTTCATACACATACTGTAGACCAGAGGTTGAATTAAAAAACTGTAGAATGGAAAGCTAAAAAAGAGGGAAGCATGCTTGTTTTACTGAGACTTGGACTTTCTATTGCTGGTTGTTTGAGACGGGGAGTCTCACGAAGTTACCCAGTGGCCTCTGACTTGCTCCGCATTCTAGACTGGCCTGTACTTAGGGTCCTTGGCCTCCGAGTAGCTGGGATTACATTCTGGGCCAATGGGTCCAACCCCAGGACTTGTTCTTGAATAAAGTTGTCTTTTTAAAAATGAGTTGTGTGTTTTCTTTTTCCATCACTGCTTTCAAGTGTTTTAGAGCTGCTTCTAGATTAAATGATTTTTTGCTGTGAGACAGATGGAAAAACTGGATCGGGGCTTGTGGTTTTTCCTCAGAGCTCTTTGATCTTACACATCTCCATCCTGCTCTTTGACTGAGAAAAATAGAAACTGAATCCAGTTGATCCCAAATCCCATCTGGTTGAAAGCTGTTCATTTTCATTTCTGTAGTCATTGTTACCAGTAACGATGGGCTGTGCTTTTCCAGAGGCTTCTGTGTCCAGCCTCTTGCTGTGTCCAGCCTCTTGCTGTGTCCAGCCTCTTGCTGTGTGCCTCACATATATTGCTTCGCTGGTTTTAGTAACAATCCATTGGATTTCCATAACAACCTTTTTTACTGTAAAAGAAACAGAGGCTTTCTTAAGTAGCAGAGGGCACCCAAGCCTCTGGAGTGAGTCCTGAGACCAAATTCTTTGAAGCCATCTAAATGTTCCAGTATAGGGGCGGGATAGGAGGCTCAGTGGTAAGAGCACACATTGCTCTTGCAGAGGACCCGAGTTCAATTCCCAGCACCCACTTCAGGTGGCTCACAGCTGCCTGCAACTCCAGCAACGTGAGGGCATGTGCAATCACATTGATATACACATATCCACATAATTGAAAAAATATGCCATATATGGTGGTGCACACTTTTAATTCTAGCACTTGGGAGGCAGAAACCAGTAGATCTCTTGAGTTCCAGGCCAGCTGAGGCTACATAGTGAGACCCTGCCCAATAAACAAGTAAATAAATGAACCTTTAACTGCTTCAGTAAAAACAATACATCTGAGGGCCAGCAAGGTGGCTTAGCAGGGTAAAGGCACTTGCAGCTGAACCTGATGACCTGTGTTAGGTTGGGGGAAGGACTGTCTCCCACAAGTTGTCCTCTAACCTCTACTCACATACATGGTATTGCATGTGTGCCCTGTCTCCCCCTAAAAATAAGTTAACGGAAGGTTTTCAGTGTGTCTGGCTTTATGGGATGTGATATTGCCCCTGATTCTCTTACTCTTCTTCAGACTTTTATTGGACGGTTCCGCCGCATCATGGACTCCTCCCAGAATTCTTACAATGAAGACACTTCAGCACTGGTAGCCAGGCTAGATGAGATGGAGAGAGGCTTATTTCAAATAGGGCAGAAAGGGCTGAATGACTTTCAGAGCTGGGAAAAGGGTCAGGCTTCTCAGATCACAGCATCCAATCTCGTTCAGAACTATAAGAAGAGAAAATTCACTAATATGGAAGACTGAACACGGAACAGCACTGCAACTTGTGGATTTATCTGTGTCCCTGATAAGACCTAGTTAACTTCATGGGTGACCCAACTGTGTGCTGCTTTTGACCTTCAGCAAGCTCCAAGCTTGGAACTACCTGGTTGGGGGCAGATGTGCATGCCCTTGATCCTGTTGGTCTTCCTGGACTTCAGTTACCTGCTGTCCCACAGCAAGGCCTTTTGACCCAAGAATGCCACTGAGGAGGAGCCAGAGTCCATCTTAAATAAGGATCTTGGACATTTACATGGTCAAGTTGGAACTGGGATTCCTCAGGTGTCTGGTCTTGTTGGCTGCAAAGGACAAGTACAAAGTGGGTCATCTCTGCCTGTTCACAAATTTCTCTTAAGCTTATTTGCCTTACCTTCCTCATGGTTGGACAAAGGACATCGTCCCCTCCATGCTGCCCGCCTGCTGGGACTTACCCCAATTTCCAAAACAGGAAATTGGGAGGAAAAGTGAAAGTCAGATGATGGCAGAGCAGAAAGGAGAAGACGTTGAGCTCTTGGGCCTGTAATCAGGGCTTTTGAACTAGAGTCACATCCCTTCAGTCCACCAGAGGGGCCGTGGTGTGCTTGTCAGTGATCTCTGGAACACAGGCACACTTGTTCCATTCCCTGTCTAGAAAAGCTGTCAGGGAAGTGTTAGGAGTTGAAAAGTAGTTATTAAAGGGTGTTTACCAGCCTTGGTAATATCTGCATCAGGGGCTTACACGTGAAGAGCCTCAGCTGAAAAACAGCCTGGTAAGTGTTAGTCGGGAAGACTTCTTTACATTTTTTCTCTCCAGGGTTAACTACTGCAACATTAATGTAACGACCACTTACTGGGAATCTGTTTAAAATTGCACCAGAGCGATGAGTTCTCCAGACCCTAGGCTGTCACTGTCAAAAGCCTCATTTCCTAGGCCATTTGGATTGTCTAGTGGGCAGTTTCTCTGTACCACTGGCCACCCCTGGTGTCCTGTAGCTACTGGAAAATATCTTCATTGTAATTACGGAGGGTTTGGGGTGCCCAGATCACACAGATATTGTAGTGGATACTTAAAATGACAGAGATGCGTGTAAATGCCTGTCTTAGCACGGAATTGTTTTTATCATTTGACTTCATTTTAATTAAGTGATGGGCTTTGCATTTTGTACATGTGCTGTCTAGCTGCCAGGCTGCTGGGAATCAGCAAATCATCTAAGGATGTGTTCTTTGATCTTATTTGTCTGTAATGCTCAAATCTGTGTTTCCACAGCTGCATTCCTGTTTGTACAATATGCATAAATACCAGGAACATTTTCTGTAGGGAGTGTGCTCTGCCCTAGCAAAGTGACACTTCATTCCTACCACAGCTTTTATGCACGTTCAGGGCCCAGGAACCAGGGCAAAGAGTGTGTTAGCCTCAATTCTGGCGGCTCTGCTTTTGCAGGTAGCTTTGTTTTTAAAGAGAATACTGAGACCGCTGATATATCTTTCTTTTTAAAAAGCATAAACCAAGTTCCCTCAGAGGCCACAGAACTTGTTTTAAATTTTGAACAGATTATATCATATACAGTTTTCAAACCCATGTTCAGTTACACAGTGTCCTTCAAGTCTGTTGGACTATCGTCGACCCAGAGACCACCCCTCCCCAGTTTAGGTTTCTCGGTAATTGTTTAATTCATTCAAAGAATTGATTTTTTTTTCCTCAAAAAGAATGAATTGTCTCAAATAATAAAGTGCTTCTTAAATTCAGAGAGTGAATGTGTGCCTTTTCTCCTTAGGGCTCTCTTCAGGTACCTGACCGTATTATAGACAGAAAACTCTGTTCACTCTGCAGGTTTCCCCAGGGACACACTGGGCTGTGAGAGGACTGAGGCGAGGCTGTTTCTGAGTTCTTTCTGCTGCCCTGACAGCTCCAGGCTTAGGCTGTGGGTCTTTGTCTACCTGCTGATGACTCCCAAGTTCAGAGCTCTGGTTCAGCTCTCACCCTCTAATCCTAGACTCGTACCCAGCCACCTGTGTGGTGTTCACTAGCGTCTGACAGATGGAATCATGGTCAAGACTGCGTTCCCAGTCTTAGCCCAATCCACCCTTGTGGCCTTTTTCCTCTCTATTGGTGACAGCTTATCTTTCCTTGTCCTTTGGCTTGGGACAAAAAAGTGAGTACTAGGCTAGCCCTTCCTATCATTCTCCATCTCTTTTAGGCCTACCTTTAAGTAACTGACCGTCTTTCCTACCTCACCTACCTGCTCCCAGATGGTTGGTCCAAACATTAGATCCAATCGGTGTCTTCCCACCTGAGTGGAAATGGCCACCCTGTCATCCTAGCAATATTTGTTAAAAACTCTGCCTTTAGTCCACTGACCAATAATCACCTTTCTCGCTGCTTCTGTAGCAGGAATAGTCTGTTTCTTATTTTACATAAAGATTCCACTCTCTCCCTAAGAATGATGAGGCTCTTGCAGAGCTGCTCATTTCACGTCGGCATCACGGAACCAGGGAACTGCTGTGTAGTCACACAGGAATGGGAAATATTAAGATCTCCAAAAGCTCGTTTAGGAGATGGTTTCAGAGCTGCAGAAATGTAGCTTGTCCTTAGCAGTCAGGAGCCCTGGGCTCAGTCCTCAGCACTATTAAATCCTACATGGAATTTCTTGTTCCATCACCAATCTTCATGGAACTTCAAGAGGGCTTTTTAATCTGTATTCTTGAAACAATGGTGTTTGAGGCCAAGACTGTCCTTTGCAAAGAAAACTGAAAACGTATGTGTGTTTCTAGAAGTATTTTTGGTTTGAAGAAGAAAATATGTACTTCGGGGATTTTATAGAACAAAATGTAGACTATATGATTATGAAATGACTCTGGATAAAAGTGCTTGCTGCCCAGGGTGACAGCTTGAGTCCAATCCCCAGGGTCCACGTGGTTGAAGGAGAGAACTCATTTCCTTAGACTGTCCTCTGACCTCCACATACGCACCAAAGCCCATGTGTGTACAGCACACAAAATACATTTTAAATTTTTCAGTGTAATAAAAAATTACTCTATGTACCATAGTTTCAACATTGGTTGTCTAGAAAGGTGAACCTTTTAACATGGACTACACAAACAGTTTTCTAAATGATGGTTAGGTGAGACTGGGGAGATAACTCAGGCAGTAAAGTGCCAACATTAGGACCTGAGTTTGATCCCCAGAAGCCATGTGCAAGTACCAGGCACAATGGTTACACACTTGTAATCCTGGCATTGGGGGGGGGGCGGGGCAAAGATAAGCAGATCCTTGGGGCTCACTTACCAGGCGGCCTCGCCTACTTAGCAAGCTATAGGCCAGCGAGAGACTTAAAAAAAAAAAAAAAAAGTGCCAGGCGGTGGTGGCGCACACCTTTAATCCCAGCACTCGGGAGGCAGAACCAGGCGGATCTTTGTGAGTTTGAGGCCAGCCTGGTCTACAGAGCGAGATCCAAAGCTACACAGAGAAACCCTGTCTCGAAAAAAAAAAATAAAAAAAAGTACAGTACCTGAGGAATGATACCCGATGTTAACTTCTGGTTTTTATACTTATGTACACATATGCACATGTATCTGTATACACAAACGTAGAAAAACAGTGGAATTCTCTAGACCTAAAGAAAGGTCTCGAAAAGTTGGAATTCTATTGCTAACTATTGATATGCCCTCTTGAGTGACCTTCCTTTATAAATAGTAGTGGATAAAATGTGCAGTGAAGGGAGGGCCGGTCAGCAGAGCCACTGTGCTGGTTCCTCTTCTCATTGCTATGCAGGGCCGATTTTGACTTGGTTTAAGGGGACTGGGTGTGGGGCAGCAGGCAGCTCTCTGGCCATGGGGACATGCAGCTGGAACTCACCTCTTCATATCAGCACAGCAGGAACAAAGCCGGAAATGGAGCCTGGCATTAAAGCTCCTGCCAGCCCTCAGTGACGGGCTTCCTCCAGTGAGTCCTGAAGATTCCATACGCCCCCAAACAGCACCACCAAATGGGGACCCTCAGTGACCTGCTTCCTCCAGTGAGTCCTCGCCTGAAGATTCCATATGCCCCCAAACAGCACCACCAAATGGGGACCCTCAGTGACCTGCTTCCTCCAGTGAGTCCTCGCCTGAAGATTCCATATGCCCCAAAACAGCACCACCAAATGGGGACCAAGAGTCCAAAGACGTGGGGCAGGTCACACTGAAGCAACACCATCTTACTAGAAGCAAGTGAGGGACGGATGGACGGACGGACGGACGGACGGACGGACAGAGCAAGTGGGCGGGCCTGCTTTGGTTTGGGCATTTCATGGGTTTTTCTGGCCTGCTGCTTGTCTGCCTAGTGAATCCAGCAGACAGTGTAAACCAAATGGTTTGCTTGGCAAGTATCAGCATCCTCCATCCGGCCCCGAAGACAGGAGAGGACAAGGAAACTTCAGGGGATACAAGAAGAGAAAGGAGCCCCTGATCCTGGAGTTGGGTTGAAGTCCTTCATCCACTGAGCCAAGAACTAAGGTACAACCAACAAACCTGCTTTGAAGATTGCCTGCAGAGATGAGATTCCCTTTCCTAAGATAGTACCTCAGACAAGGATGTTAAAAACAGTAAATAAAAAAGGTTACTTGGGGTTAGAGTATCTATGACTTTAGTTTTTTTTTTTAAACCTAAGCAGCACACCTCAAAACTGCCTTACAATTTCTTTTACAAAAAGGAAATGCTTAAAGAAAAATAAACCAGCTTGTATTTTTGTACTTGTTTTTAAGAAATCGCTTAATTTTCAAATCTTGTCTAAATTATTTGAGCAATGTAACTTCCAAAGCACAGAACTATAGACACCTGAATGTGGCTTTCTCAGGAGTTTGCCCATGTATTGGGTGTGTACTGCCTTCTTTGTCTTCAGGAGTCTGCTTTGTGTCTAGGATACATACAGATGTCATTTTCTCAGGTGTCACGCTCTCAAATGTCCTCACTTAGATTTAAGCACGCTCATTGTTCCTTATCTCTACTTAATAAACTCACTGACTCTGCTTTCCCTCCGACTCATCCTGAAGTTCTTTCCTGTGCATGGTCAAGAATCCAGCATCATTTGGGTGGTGGTCTCAGGAGGAAACTCCAGAGTCTGGCAGCCGTCCTGGGCTGTGTCTCCCTGCTGCTGCTGCTGATAGTTCCGCTCTCTATCCTGTTGCCTCCCTCCTCATCCAGGGAAGGTACATGGTCTTTACTGTCCCCAGAAGGTCTCTTCCTGCCTGCTTTTCCAAGATCAGAGTCGGAACAACTAAAGGTCATCATTTCATTAAACTACTTGGAAATAATTTTGAATTTATAGAATAATTGTAAACACAGGACAAAGAGTTTTCCTGTATTCTTTCCAGAATATCTTTTTTTTCAGACAAAGATGTTAACATTGGTACAACAAGTTAAACCCCAGGCTTAATGCAGACTTCAACAAATATTCCACTAATATCTTTTCCTATTTCAGAATCTGATCCAAAATCCTATGTTACACTTAGGGATCCATCATTTTAAAAGGTAAAATAGCATCAACATTAGGTCTATATTTTGGAAGTTCAGTTTACAGGAGTAGTTAAATTGCATAAGGCGGAGAAGGGAGGGTATCCAGGCCAGCTAACCCTATTTATTAGCTTATGGAACCCAGTGAACTCACCATGAAGGTGAAAAATACTCTTCACTTCTACTCCTAGTGCTTACATCTGACAGAAAAGGATAGCTGATTGTACCTAAAAGTTCTAGCATTCTGCCTCCGACAGTTAGTAACTTAATTGTCTCTCCCTTTCTCTGCTGGCTCCTCGATAATTTTCTTGTGTCTAAATGAGTTTAGAATGAGCACGATTTTATATACCAGCATTATTAACAAGTGTCGGCACAGCTCTGAAAATAGTGCCTGGGAGTCACTTGTTTCAGAACTCAGAACAGAGAGCCAGCTTCTGCTAGCTCCCACCCTCGGCTAATTACAAAAAAAAAAAAAAAAAAGTTCCAAGCCCACATGACAACTTCAGCCCCAGTTTCATCCTGGGAAAAAAGCTAGCTCCACCACACAATTTACACCCCGAACTAAAGCTAGCCTGGGACACTCTCTTTGGACACAAAAGAGTAACTAAGTAGCTAAGAAGCACAGGTTCAAATGCAGCAAAGGCGCACTGAAGGGAAATGGGGTTCGTTTTGAGTCCTGGAGACGCCTCTCTCTCTCTTCAAGAGCAGAACAGTTTTTAAACTTTGAAAGAACAGTCATTTTCTCAGCTCTTTGTGGTCACTCTTGCTAAGAAGGTAGCCCCAGATCCTCCGTTCATACTTTTCAATTCAAGATACCAGGTTTTAGTAAGATGCTTCTTTACAAGTAATGGCCAGTCCAGGAAATATTAGCTGAAGCTAAGCTCAGGCTTTGACTGATTTTTCAGAGGGTCCTACCAGCTGAATTCCTCAAATCATTCCAAATATTTTTAGTGGGCAAAAGAGCCATATGCCAGTGATAAATTATGTTGCTGTATGGCCAGCCATGACTATCAAGTCCTTTGATTTTTAAAGGCTTTTTTAAAAAACCAATAAAAATTAAAAACCTTATTTCATTGAGATGCTATTGTTTCCATAGACCATTGTGATTTTAAAAGGCTTTTCCACCAACTGCAAATAAAACAAACCACGTAAAAACCATTTGCCTTGGGTTATTGTGTGTGCATCTGTAGAGAGAACAGAGTGTTCCGCTGAGCTAAATGGGGAAGAATGTATCACTGTGGAATTACAGCTAACACATACCCACCTCCTCCCTGTCATCCAAATGGGTATGGTGAGGTCCCTCGTGGTCCCACACTGCCATGTCAGTCTCCTGGGAGAGATGTTCTGTCTTTAGGACATCAAGAAAAAGAACTAATGTATGGAGGCTGTGGAGAGCTTAACCCTTCCCAAACTGAGAGCTGAAGGGCCACTGGGAGGAGCTAGTGCAGACTGGTGAAAACACCTCTTGTTGGCTGGGTGGGATGACGCATGTCTGTAACCCCAGCGTTCAGGAAGCCGAGGCTGGCTGGAGGTTTGTAAGTTCGAGGCCAATTTGGGCTACCCTGTTTCAAAGAAAAAAATAGTAGTTTTTTGTTTGTGTTTGATGCGTGCAAAAGAATATATGTAACTTATTTTTATGTTATGACATGTTATAATACAGTGGATACCCAGGAGTTTCCATTCCTTTCTAATACAACCATGCTCCTCCCCCCATTGCCCACCATGTTCTCCAGAGGAACTGTTCTTCTGGACTGTATGTTTCTCCTTGATTTTTCTATCTGTTGAATATATTGTTTGGGTTCGTTTATACAGTGTGTGAAGATAATATACTCCCAGATGCGTCACAGATGGTGGTCTGGGGGCTCTTTTGCTCGGTCTAGATAGGAACGAAGGCTACATAAGGGGCAGCTCTCTCTGCTCTACTAGCCAAGTTCCAGAGGCTCAGGCCTCGGTCTTCACAGACATAGGCTTATGGCTTATATTGTCAGATTTTGGCAGCTGGAAGTGTACTGCTCCAGGAGCTCAAGGCAGAGGCTTATTGCTTTGCACTTAGAGTGTCAGTGTCCAGAGGCTGGAGTTCCAGCTCAGAGGCGTTTGTGTGTGGGGAGCGTGGCTCTTCAAACGGTGGCAGCCCTCTCAGTTCCGCGAGGGACCTGCTGCCCTCCTAGTCCCCGCCCCCACCTCTGCTTCTTTCCAGCCTCTTTCCCACAGTCTCGGCTTCTGGTAGACTCACCCTTGCTCACTGTCTGGAACTCTTCAGCTGCCTCCCTAGCATTACAGTTCAGGTACTGGACCAGTCCCGTATCAGGAAGCCCAGCTTGAGCATTGGGCCTTTTGGCCTCCACGGCACTTCCGTTCCTGTAGCTGTCTCTTGCTGTTAATAGTTCTAAGCTCTGGGTAGCGGGACCCTCAGTGGCTGCTGCTTGTCCAGAACTCTGCCACCTCCTCTCGGCAGCTGTCACTACCAGGGCTGACAGCGCCAGGCTTTTGTCTGATCTTCGTGCCCCTGCTCTGCCGTCTCTATGCATGAGAAAGACCATTTGTAGGAAAAGCCTACTTGAGAGAAGTTTTTTTATTGGAACCTCTGGTTGGCACACGGGGGGCAGAGCAAAGAGAGAAACCTCAGATTAACAGAGACTGGTGTGTTAGTTACATCCTCATTGTTGTGGGGCTACCCAACAGAAGTATCGTGTTTTTGACATTTTAAAGTCTTTTTAAATTTCATTTTATGTGTATGAGTGTTTTGTGTGTATGCGCACCTCATGCATGCCTGGAGGTCAGAAGACACCATCAGATCCCCTGGAACTGGAGTTACAGATAGTTGGGAGTCACTGGTTTGGGTGCTTAGAAATGAACCCAGGTCTTCTGCTAGGGCAACCAGTACTTTGAACGGCAGAGCCATCTCCCAGCCCCGATAGAAGCAAGTTACAGGAAGGACTTGCTGGGCCTTCGGTTAGTTTCATCACGGTAAAGAGGGCATGTGGAATTCTTGGCGGTGGGAGTGAGCAGCAGAGACTCCTCACATCTTCGTAGATCAAGAAGTAGGGAGGCGGGCCTTACCCAGGGCCATGCGGGGGTTCAAGGGCCACGCTGCTATTGGGTCCACACCAATCTAAGTGACCTGCGCTGCCACCCGGGGCCATGGTGTGGTCCAGGCCTGGGCTGCTGCCCGGGTCCATGCCTGGGTCCATGACCTTACTGCACCTGAGGTCTGCGTTGATGTCCATGGCTCCTGTTACCACTGAAAGCAGTAAGGATAGGGCTGCACAGGGTTGGCTCTGTCCCTCACCAATCGCACCCCTCTGGAGAGTGGGCCCTGCACCTCCCCAGGCTAGCACAGTAGAGCTGTCCCTGCTGGTAGGGCTGTGGGTGAGCTGGCCTTGAATATGCGAGAGTGGGAGAGCTAGCCCCACGGTCTGGCACACAGTGGCATGGGTGAGGGAGAGATACCCGCCTTGTTCCTTGTCCTTTGCCACCTACTACAGGCCGGAAAAGCTGGTCCTGGGGTCACGAGAGTGGGAGAGCTGATCCTGCCCCTCACCAGCTGCAGCACTTAGGACAGTGAGCCCTGCACCTAGCCTGGGCAGCGTAATAGAGCTGACCCCATTGGTGGAGGCGCGGGTGATCCGGCACCACGGATACGCGTGGGAGATCTGGCCCAACCCTTGGTCTTCTGTATGGTGGAGGGGGCGAGGGAGAGATGACCTCCCCCTCCCCCACCCTCCACTGCCTATGGCGGGTGTGAGAGCTAGCTGGCCCTGAGGTCATGAGAGTGGGGGGATGGGCTCTGTCCCCCACCCACAGCAGTACTAGGGAGAGAGGGCCCTGCTCCTTGCTGCCTACTGCATTGGGTAAGCTAGCCGGGTGGGCCAGTACTGGAGAAGCCAGAGGCCTGGAACCAGACCAATGACTTCTGCAGTGAACACCTGCAAGTAAAGATGTATAAACTAAAGGGTGAACTGTGTGCCTCCTGGGCCACACCACATCTTCCATGCCGAGACTTATTTTTATTTGTTTTTGTTGGTGTTGGTGGTCTGTTTTTTGTTTTGTTTTGTTTTGAGTTTTACTTTCAAATTTTGTTTTAGGGGTAGGTTGCCAAGGCAGAGGGTGGAAGCAGAGGATGGGCTGGGGATGAGTGGGATCGGGAAGCATGAAGTGCAGTCCACCAAGAATCAACAAAACGTTAGAGAGGAAGAGGAAGCAGAGAGGAAGACGACAAGTGGAGCCGGACTATACATTTCAGGGCTCACCCACCTGCTGGTCCCTAAATCCAGGGCACCACAGCCTCCCAGAGCAGCTCACCAGCAGGGACCAAGACTTCAGACACCGGCGTGTGTGCAGGCCACTTCCGGTCACCCCACACACAGCAAGTGCCAAACCCTGTCCATGTGGTGAGAAGAAGCTGTGTGTGTCACACTAGTGCACACCCTGTCCATGTGGTGAGAAGCAGCTGTGTGTGTGTCACACTAGTGCACACCCTGTCCATGTGGTAAAAGCTGTGTGTGTGTCACACTAGTACACACCCTGTCCATGTGGTGAGAAGAAGCTGTGTGTGTGTCACACTAGTGCACACCCTGTCCATGTGGTCAGAAGAAGCTGTGTGTATGTCACTCTAGTGCACACCCTGTCCATGTGGTAAAAGCTGTGTGTGTGTGTCACACTAGTACACAGACTGGAGCTCTGCCAGTCACAGGCTTGCTCGTGGATGTTTTCAGTCCCCTCGTCACTCAGTTCACACCAGGACCAATCACAAGCCTTGCGTTTCACCAACCACAGGCTTGAGTCACTGGGAGGTCCCCTTCCTGTCGAGGTCAGTGCACCTGGGGCAGAGCCTTCCAAAGCTGCGGCAGGGCTGGAAGGAGCCGGGACTTCCGCGAGGCCTGAAGCGCAGGTTTGAGCAGCATTGAGCAGCAGGGGTGACGGTGGTGATGGTGGTGACGGTGGTGATGGTGGTGACGGTGGTGGTGGCGGTGGTGATGGTGGCGGTGATGGTGGAGTGGTGACAGTGATGGTGGTGATGGTGGTGATGGTGACGGTGGAGTGGTGACGGTGATGGAGATGGTGGTGGTGGAATGGTGGTGATGGTGATGGTGACGATGGTGATAATGACGATGGTGACGGTGAAGTGGTGACGATGGTGATGGTGACGGTGGTGACGGTGAAGTGGTGACGATGGTGATGGTGACGGTGGTGATGGTGATGATGGTGACGGTGGTGATGGTGACGGTGGTGATGGTGACGGTGGTGATGGTGATGATGGTGACGGTGGTGACAATGGTGACGGTGGTGGAGTCCGTTTCAGCTGACAGCTCCCTCCAGAGCAGCAGATACAAGAGCAGGTCCGTCAGGTCCGCACAGAGAGAAACTGAGGCCCCCAGCTATTCCCAGCCAGAAAGCTTTGCTCACTTAAACACGGGAAGGTGCTGACCCCACTGCAGAGCTCTTGTGTGACATGCACTAAGCCCTGGGTTTGAGTCCCAGCACCGCATAAAGCCAGGCATGGCGGTAAACACCTGTAATCCAGACCTCGGAAGGCACAGCACCAGAAGCTCAGCAACTACCAAAAAGCTAAAGATAAATCCGCATCGTCTGGTTTTGTCTTTTTTGAGACAGGGTCTCACCTGTGGAGCTCAGCCTAGCCCTGAACCGGGATCTTCCTGCCTCAGCCTCCCATGTTGCCGAGAGTGCAGACCTGTGCCTGCAGGCCTGGCTTGTAGCTTGTCTTTGTCATATCTTTCGATGAATAGACAAGTGTCTTAAAGAACAACTTTAGGAAACAGGAGGAGGAGAAGGAGGAGGGAGGCACAGTTTAGGGGAACCCCTAAATATCAGGGTTGCTGATAATGGCGAGTGTTTATGGAGAGCTTATTCTGTGCCGGGCATTGCTTAACTGCTATAAATGTTTTCTCTTTACAACAACCCCAAGATGTAAATTACTGTTTGAACCGGGCGGTTAAGTGACTGCCAGAGGTCTCAGCGACTGCGGCTAGACCTGGCCGACAGCTGGACTGGCCTGTGCCCTGGGCGTTTGCAGTAGCTCCAGGCCAGGGCAGCCCTTTCTCCTGACACCACAAACGTCTCCTGCTGGGCTCCTCCCGGCACAGCTCTCCAGGGACCACCACACTCGTTCTTAGTGGGACTCTTGCCGGGAGGTGGTGGCGCCCCCCTTTAATCCCAGCACTCGGGAGGCAGAGGCAGAATCTCTATGAGTTCAAGGCCAGCCTGGTCTACAGAGTGAGTTCCAGGACAGCCAGGACTACACAGAGAAACCCTGTCTCAAAAAACAAAAAACAAAATATGGAAATCCTGGCCCAAGCTGCATCCATCACATAGCCATTACCTGCGGTATAAATAGGGCTCCATTTCTGTTTTAAAACACTGCTCATGCTATTGACAATTCAGGCTCGTTCCTGAGACTGCACGTTGCTATTTTTGAAATGTTATTATGCGTGGCATTTTACCTCTGAGGTCTCTGGCCTATTTAATCTGATATCTCAATTGGCAGAACACGGAGGAGCCTCTGGATTTGATTGTATATGTCTAATCTGCAGTTCTAGCTGTTACCAGAACTCCCCTGCCTACCTCTGCCTCCATGCTCACTCCCTAGTCCCAGCACAGTGAGGGAAGGCTCACTATTGTGAGGGACGTGGTGCAGGGGAAGCAGAGCCCAGGCTTGGCTAGCTCCCTTTAGACAGAGGGCTGACTCATTTCTTGAATCTTGTATGGCTTCTACTGCGAATAGAATAACAAGTCCTATTCAGTCACTCATCCATCTATCCATCCCCCCAGGCAGGGGCTTCTCTGCCTTGTGCCAGTGGTAGGTGTGGGGTCCACAGCTGGGGGGTGAAGTGGGGAATGGGTGGCTGGCCATCCCTCCTGTGTAACATGAACCTTAAAAGGTCTTATTAATAGAAAACCTGGAGCCAGATATTGGGGTGAAAGCTGAAAGATCAGATAAGCAGACCAAACTAGCCACATTCTTACCTCTACAAAATCCTCAGCCTCCAGAGTGTGAGTTCCTGTTTCCTCATGCCTTATATACCTTTCTGTGTCCCGCCCTATTACTTCCTGGGGTTAAAGGCTTGTGTCTGTCCTGAGCAAAGACATGAGATCTCAAGTGCTGGGATTAAAGGTATGTGTCACCACACCTGGCTCTGTTCCCATTGTGGCCTTGAACTCACTGAGATCCAAACCGATCTCTGCCTCCCAAGTGATAGGATTAAGGGTGTGTGTCACCACTGCCTGACCTCTATGTCTAATTTGGTGGCTGGCTCTGTCCTCTGATCCCCAGACAAGTTTACTAGGGTACACAATGTATCACCATACTCCTGCAGTTTACATTCTGTGGGGTGAGAAAGATGGTAAACCAGAGTGCAGTAAGGGGTATGAAGTGAATTAAATATGTGTGAAGGCAAACAGCTGGAGACATTCTTTAGATGATGAGTCGAGGGAGCAGTCCTCCAGGAAAGATGCGGGTCTGGCTGTGTGCAAAGTCCCGTGGAAGACAGTCCAAGCAGAAAGAGTAGCCAGTGTCCGTTCTGGAACAAGAAAACAAGAGTCTGTGGTGTGGCCTGTTCTTGAGAAGGGGCAAATCAGGCCTGAGTGGTAGGGCGTGGATGGTGGTGACAGGTGAGGTATTGGAAAGGCTGGATCCCTGAGGGATGAACAGGGAAGACAGGACCCTGCACCATTAGCTATCATTTGGGAAGATAGGAGTGCTCCATTATCAAAAGCATGAGCCCGGCAGCAGCCAGATCATGGGTCCTGAGAACCTATGGCTAGGGCACCCTTCCAAACCAAGGCTAGGACGTGGGGGTGAAACATTTAAGCAAAAGCCACAGCCACGGTTCTCAAAGTGTCCCTAGCTCCATGCTACCTGTGAATGTACTGGAACTATAAAGCCTAGTGCTCTGGCCTAGACCTGCTGGCTGCCCAGAGCACACAGCCTCTTACCAGGAAATCAGAATTGCAAGATGTATCACTCCAAGGCACTCAGTGCCTTGCAGTCAGGATGCAGATTCAGCTGGCGGGGCAGTCACCACAGAACGAGGACAGGATCCAGCTCACATGGGTTGAGCTGACCTCAAGGTGTAGAGACCAGACTGTGTCTCCACAGCTCTGGCAAAATGTCACACTTGACTTCTGTGTGCCTGGCAAGGTGTGAGAGAAATACCCTGAAGCAGGTTGAAGGCTTCCAACCAATTTTGAGCAAATCAGGGAAAGAAGAAGGAGGGCGAGGTTATTTTCAACCACAGACTGGCTGCAGAGGGTGTTATCAAATTATGTGCTAAGAAAACCTGCCTAGGGGCTAAGTCTAACCCCCACCGTGTGTGTGTGTGTGTGTGTGTGTGTGTGTGTGTGTGTGCGCGCGCGTGTGCAGTCCTTTGAAAACAGTTCTGTGCCTTCGTAGCTAACAATGCAGCCCTCCTTCACAGCCTGCAGAACAGCAGGCTTTGACACTTCCATTGTTCTAATAGAAACCCGTTAATGGGGTTTTAGTAAAAATAGAACTCAAACAGGCTTTGTGTCCCCTGGTTTTGCAGCCAGAGGCACTGGCTAGAGATTCATCTGCACTGTGGCGCAGCTGAGCGTTACCTGTGGGAATATGGTTAAGGGTTCAGTACTGGAGAGTGTCAATAAAACACAGGAAAGGGTGACTGTCTGCAGCAAGGCCTGTACCGGCCCCACCAGGCAACGCTGCCAGCCGGGTGCCCTGAGTCACTGCAGGCGTTGCAGACGGATCATTTCCCAAGCAGGGAACCAGCGTCTGGCCTGAGAGCACCCAGGTTCAAATCCCAGATTTGCCATTTTGGAAGTGTATGGTTGGGGGTGAGCCTCTGCTCCTCATTTTCCACACCTGCAAAATGGGGAGCACAGCTGCACTTTTTTTTTTTTTAATGCTCTGTGGACACCTGTAACTTCAGAATGAATGATAAAGCCCCGGGGTGAAACCAGTCTGGGCCAGACTCAGACATCTCTTTGGCTGGCAAGGTCACTCCCAGCCCCACCCACCTGCCTCCTTCATCCTGGGCATATTCTTGTCTGGCAGGAAGCCTAGAAGTAATTGGTTTCCCTCCTGATCTTTTTGTTCTACTTATTGATTGATTGAGATAGGGTCTCACTTTGTGGTCCAGGCAGACCTGGAACTCACGGTTGTGCCTCAGTTCCCCCCAGTGCTAGGAGTGTGGGCACGTCTCCCCACGCCAGCCTCTCCTGATTTCTATCACTTGCCATTCTTGCTGTTCCAAGCTCTCACAGTGACTGTTGTTTGGGACACATTAATGCAGTGTGCCATAAGGCGGCACCAGTGTTTACTTACCACATGGCCTCTCACGAGGGACTGAGCCTGTGTCTAATTCTGCCACTGACCCAGATAAAGGCAGCCCGTTTGCAGGCCAATGAGGGGACATTTTGGAGTTTGAGGGCTGGTTTTGGAATGCTGGGAATCATGCTAAGCAAGAGCTCTCTTCCTGAGCTGCACCCCAGCCCTGAGGGTGGCTTTCTTATTTTAAAACTCTATCATACTTATACTGCATACTTCAAATTGATTACATAAATAATACTTGTTTCTTCTACAGATTTATAAGACATCTCAAAAATCTAGAGTGAAAAAGAGGCCCCTTTGCCACCACCTCCTACCCCCCCCACACCCTCTTCTTAGTGCCTCTCTTGGGGTGATTGCCACGTCCTTCCAATCCCTTCCAATGCCTTTGCACTTGCACACACAAGCCTCTTGCCTGTGTAAGAGCCTGTCCTGTAGCCTGGATATGACACTCAAGAGATCTCACTACCTTGTTTTGGATTTCGTTAAAACAGCTCCAGGGGTTGTCGTGGTAAGGTCACCTTATTGTCCTCTTACCTTCTGTGAAGGGTTTGGACTCTGCATAGAATTCCACAATGCCACAGTAACTGCGGCTAGACTCACAGCAGATTCACATGCAAGGCTCTCTGTAGAACACACTTTTGGAAATAGAACTGATTGATGCTCAAAGGAAGTATGCATAACATTTAGATGGCTACCACCAAAGGATCTTCTCAAAGGCTAGCTTCTTCTACTAAAACAAGTTCCTTTAATTACAAAAGTAATCCATCTTCTTAAAAATATGCAAGGAACACAAAGGCCAGAAGTTCGAAGATATCTGCAATTGCAAGTCAGATATGGTGGTACACACTATAATGTCAACAGGTAGAGGCAGGAGGATCAGGAGTTCATGAGGTCATCTTCGGCTAGATGACCAGTTTGAGGCCAGCAACCATGTGACTTCATCACCTAGAAATGGTAACTGCCAACACATAGTCTATTAAGCCTTTAAATGTAGCCTTAATGTAATGTAATTCTTTTTAGTACTAACATTTTGCAGTTAATATGTATCACAAAGATTTCCCAAGTCATTAACAACTCTTCCATCTTGACGGTTTCGGCTCCTAACATACTTTGGGACAAAGAGAGAAGCTTATGTGGAAAGAAGGAAGCTTTGTAGATTATTTTCAAAGGGACTAGAGAGATGGCTCCGAGGTTCAGAACACTGGCTGCTCTTCAGAGGATCCAGGCTCTATTCCCAGCATCCACACGGAGGCGTAACTGTCTCTAACTCCAATTCCAGGGGATCTGCTGACTTCTGGCCTATGAGAGCACCAGGCACACCACAAGCATACAGGCAGGTAAAACACACATTAACTAAAATGCTTAAAGATAGCTTTAAATAATTTAAAAAGACTGCAGAAGGCAACATTAATCCCTTCTTGGCTTATCAAAACCAACAGAGAGCACTGAAAATCCATGTACTTTTGTCTGTGGAGTATTCTGCAATCCTGGTTCCTGGGCATCTTTGGAGTTTGATAAAGCTGATGTCTTCCCAGCAATACCTATCATCATAATAAATGTACTTGGGGGGGTGTGATTTCAGAATACACACAAGATATTTCGGGTCATAATCTCTTGTCTATACCGGCACTTCAAACAGTTTCGCTGAAGGCCTCCACGGGGATGACACACAGCAAGTATGACCCATAGAACTTTGGAACGTGTGCGGGGTGGGGGTTTTTGTTTGTTTGTTTGTTTTGTTTTGAGACAGAGCCTTTCTATGCCGTTCATGCTGATTCCAGACTCACAGCAATCCACTAGCGCTGGGATTACAGGTGTGAGCTGCCATGCTGGGCAAGCCCTGTCCTCTCGACTCAGTCCTAGGTCTTGAGTCCTGGCTCCAGTTCTGGCTTCAGTCCCGCTGCCTGTTTCTGCATTTGGGAAACACAGACACTAATAAGAGGTTTCAGGGTTGTTGTGAAGTTCAGTGTGTTCATATGCATAAAGTGTTTGGGAGTGAGGCTGGAGCAGGGTAAGTGGTAATTAAACGTCAGCTCTTATTATTTCCAGCATTTTGCCTTTGTAACATCTCTAACACTCATCTGATTACTTCTGAGGGATAAATTCCTAGAGGCGGAAATAGTAAGGTTAAATTGTTAGCCTACTTATAAGATTTTGAACATATAAAACTTCTCCCTGAAGATTCAGATGCAGTAATATCCCAGGTCTGGGTTCGCAGTGGTCACTGAGTCGGTAAAGCGCGCCCTTGTAGAGTCTCGGCCATGTTTTCATTACCCAGTGCTAAGGATGGGAGCTGGCGTGCATGCAGAGCTGGCCAAGCGCTACCACGAAGCCCTAGCCTCAGCCCCTTGGAACTGTCACCGGGAAGGGAAGACAGTAAGCAAATTAAGTGACCCATGAGGCGGCCAGCGTTGGAGGGAAAACAGAAGCACGTTAGGGGGGGTGGCTGGGAGAAGGTGGTGGTTGTGGTTACAAAAGGACATGTGCAAAGGCAATGCTGGCCTGTGGGGGGGGGCAGTGACAGGACAGGGGGGCAGAGCAGTACTGGGGTGAGGCCAGGCCCAGGGGAGCCTGGATGACTGAATCGAACTGCTATGGGAGCTGTCTGGAGTTTCCTAACTTCAGCCCTAGGAAAGATGTGGCAGGCACTCAGGACACCGGACAACCTGAATTTGTGTCTTCTGTGGCTAATCTGTTTACGAGCCCTAAGAGGAAGGGGCAGCTGTCACTGTCCTCCAGGAAAACCTGACATTCCCTGTTTTCTCAGTGAAGCGAGACTATTCAGATTCTTGACCCCTTCTTTTTTTGCTTAGGACAGTAGGAGGGTAAAAATGAGCTGTTTGTTAGTCCCTGGGCCGTGATCCCAGACAGCACGAGACAGTAACTCTCAAGATTTGGGTCTGAGATGACAGCATCCAGATGAGGAAGGGCCCCTGAACATGGCTCTTCTCCCCGGGCCTTCAACCCCGGAGGTGTGTGAGTTGGAGAGGAGCTGAGGGGCCACAGTGCAGGCTGGCAGCTTGAGCACCATCATGGCCGATATAAGCAGCCTGGAATCTCCACTAATCACTCCAAATGGAGCGCCTGTGCCTTGAATAAGCTCGGGTGTGCCAGGGGCCTGTGAAGGATGAGACACAGAACTCAAATGGCTAAAATGAGGGGAGGGGAGGAGGGGAAAGAGTTGAGGCAGGGGGATGTACCTGTTGACACAGGGGTCAAAGCCCAGCCCTAGCATGACAAAGTTCATCTACATCTTGGCCAGTACTCCTGTTTGTGGCTTCCCTTGGTGATATGTAATGGATCACCCACTGGGTGTGGGTGTGGGTGCCCAAACAGAGGGTATACAGAAACTACCAAGAGGGGCTGCCACTTCCTGTGGAGAAGGAGGAGCGTTCTGCCTCCCAGGAGCCTGGCTAAGTGCCCCCAGACTCCGGCTTCTTCACTGTTTGGGACTTCTGAGCTCCAGGGCTGTAGCATTGTTGTCACAACCCACTTAATTTGTGGTTACAAGTACAGACCCAACAAGAAGTGAGTACAGAAAATGGGGGGGGGGGTATGAAATTGGGGATTTTCTTAGTTCATTCAGGCTGCAGTAGCAAATATTACAGACTGGTAGTTTACACACACAGTTCGGCCAGCAAGATGGTTAGGTGGGTCAAAGTGCGTGTTGCCAAGTCCAACAACTTCAGTTCAATCCCCAGGCCCCACACAGTGGAACAAGATAACTGACTGCCACAGTTATCCTCTGACCTCCATACACGTGTGTGGCATACCTAACCGCAAAAATGGATAAATTAAATGTAGTTTAAAAATTATAAACCGCTGGGCATGGGTGGTGCACACCTTTAACCCCAGCACTCAGGAGGCAGAGGCAGGCAGATCTGTGATTCAAGGCCAGCCTGGTCTATAGAGCAAGTTCAGGACATCTAGGGTTATAAAGTGAGACTCTCTCAAAAACAAAAACAAAATAAAACAAAAACCAAAAAAAAAAAAAAAAAACAGAACAAACAAAAAACAAAACTAAATATTATAAACCCCAGAAATTTACTTCTGTCTGTTCTGAAGCCTGACAAGTCCAAGGCCAAGGCACTGACTGATTTAGTGTCTGGAGAGGGCCCAGCTCCTCATTCATTCCTCCTCACACAGTGGATATAAAATGCCCCCATGGGCTTATGTGTTTGAACACGAGGTCCCTAGCTAGTAGTGCTGTTTTGGAATAGTGTAGAACTTTTAGGAGGTGGAGTCTCGCTAGGGAAGCAAGTCACTGGGGGCGGGTCTTCAGGTCTTCAGCCCCACTTCCTGTCTGCTGCCTCCTGACTGCTGGCTGTGTGACATCCTCATTTTTTCCTGCTGCCATGCATTTCCCCACCATGCTGAGATGGAGCCCTTTGAACTGTAAGCCCAAATAAACCCCGCCCTTAAGTGACCTCTTGTCAAATGTGGGTCACAGTGTAAATGAAAGGAACAAATAGATCTTTCACAGGTGCTGTGGGATGGTCTGTATGTCAAATTGCTCTGATTGGTCAATAAATAAAACACTGATTGGCCAGTGGCCAGGCAGGAAGTATAGGCGGGACTAACAGAGAGGAGAATTGAGAGAACAGGAAGGCGGAGCGAGACACTGCCAGCCGCCACCATGACAAGCAGCATGTGAAGATGCTGGTAAGCCACGAGCTACGTGGCAAGGTATAGATTTATAGAAATGGATTAATTTAAGATATAAGAACAGTTAGCAAGAAGCCATTAGGCCAAACAGTTTAAATAATATAAGCGTCTGTGTGTGTATTTTATAAGTGGGCTGTTGGACTGCCGGGGCTTGGAAGGGTCCCGGAGAAAAAACTCCAGCTACACACAGGGGTGTGAGTAGGTTCCAACATGAGTGGGCGCAGGGCAGAGGCCACAGTCCATAGCACTGACTCCAGGGAAACTTGTTTCTCCATGGCTGTCTCCTACACGCCGTGTCCGCTCTTGTCACCTCCCTCCAGACAGTTTCTATGGGCCCACAACCATCTCAAATATCAGTCCCACCTTGCCCTGCCCCACCAGCCCTTGGTGACCCGGGCAGAGGAAGCATTCGGTTGAGTCTGGGGACCTCAGAGTAATCCGTGCTCACTCAGCCAGAAACAAACGGAACACCTACATCTCCACTCTGTCCTCACGCCATTGGCCCACGCCCGCTATCATGGCTGGACTTGACTTTGGTCCCTCCTGCACCTCACCTATCTGAGTAGGTGTGAGAGGCTGGGACCTCCACAAGCCCCAGCCGGGTTCCGTCACCGGTTCACCTCTGCACTCTTGAAGATGGATGAAGAGGGTAGTTTTGAGCTCTTACATCTGTCAAGAAAGAGGCAGATAAAGACAGCATCATAAATAATGCAGAAAGTGAAAGCCTTTGAGTCAGAAATGGCTTGACGTCAGGGCTTTAATGAGTGACTGGGGCACTTTTAGTGACCTCTGCACAGGAGAGCTCGCTCCGCTCAAGGACAGGATTTATGATGGGATTTTCCTTAGTCATGGGTGCTGGGATGATCAAGCCAGTGAAGAGCCAACCTGGGTTGAAAGAGGTGGTGTCCTATGAGCCCAGAGCCTTTGGACTGATGTCTCTGCCAACCTCCTTGGACCCTGCCCGGCACACTGAGAACAAGCTCTCCAGGGTCAGTGATTCCTCAACACCCCACAAAGAATAGGGTTGAGAATACATGACAAAGCATCGTCAGTCACATCTGCCTTAGAGCTTTTGACTCTGTACAGGTCTGCATTCCTCTCCTAGCACGTTTAGAAGTCTCGCCACGCCCCAAACTCACCACACCCTGTAGTTTACATGGTGGCCTCTGTTAGACAGGACCATTGCCACCCTATCGAGCGCCATCTGTCGGCTTGTGTAACTCTGCACAGCCTACCTCGCTGGCCTAAGAGCTGCTCAAGCCTGAGGTTCCGTCTGCCTTCCTTCCTGCATCCTGTGAACTTAGAGTTCATCTCAGCATTGCCCAGAACTTGGTCCGCATCTGCTGCATGGAGAGCACACAAAACCTCTGCTCTGCAGTCCACTTGGGAAATATCAACAAACCATAAAGTCAACAGTTTTCAAAATCTCTCTCTCTATATACGTGTGTGTGTGTGTGTGTGTGTGTGTGTGTGTGTGTGTGTGTGTGTGTGGTTTGAATAGGAGGTACAGCCTTCATATGTTTGAATACTTGGCCTATAGGGAGTAGCACGATTAGGAGGTACGGCCTTGTTGGAGTAGTTATGGCCTTGTTGGAGGAAGTGTGTCACTGTGTGGTGGGCTTTGAGGTCTCATATGCTCAAGCTTCGCCCAGTGTGGCTCACAGTCTCCTGCTGCCTGTGGCTCAAGACGTAGGTAGGGTTCTCAGCCCTTCTCCAGCACCATGTCTGCCTGTGCACTGCCATGCTGTGTCACTACTTTATTACAGCTGTTAGCCCAAATTTCCTTCTCTCTTACCACTGAGTTCTGTTTTATTTTCAGGAGAGCCTTTTGGGCGTGATGTTAAATTTATAACAGGTTCATAAAACAAGGCTTGCCTGAGGCTTTGCCTAAAGCACTAGATTTCTCTTTATGAATTATCCTTCTTTTTAATTACAAATTACAGGAACTTTAGTCTTACTATTAAAATTACGCACCCCCTCCGCATGTTGGGGAGCAGAGCCAGGACCTTGTATATGCTAGACAAGGGATGCCCCGCTGAGCTGCATCCCCAGCCCTTTATACATTGTTATAAATTTAAAACACTAGAAAATGAACAGTAAGAGAAATACAAGGAAGAAACTAAACATCTTTCAAGTCTAGCACCTGGGTGGAGCTGCTGTTGGCCTCTGGGGACACATTCCCCCAGCTGAAGCCAGCTGCCTCTTCAATTTTTTTTAAATCTATTTATTATTTTCTCATACAGCACAGCCCGACCACAGCCTCCCATCCCTCCTTCTGCCAGTCACCGCCCCCCCTCACTCCCTTCTCCCCCAGATCCACTCCTCCTCTGTTTCCCTTCAGAAAAGAGCAGGCCTCCCAGTGATATCAACTGAACACAGCATAACAAGACGCAATAAGACTAGGCATAAGTCCTTTTATCAAGGCTGGATAAGTCGACCCCGTAGGAAGAAAAGGGTCCTGAGAGCAGGCAAAAGAGTCAGAGACAGCCCCCACTCCCACTGTTAGGAGTCCCACAAAACCCCCAAGCTACCCAACCGTAAGATATATGTAGAGGATCTAGTACAGACCCATGCAGGTCTGTGACTGCCGCTTCAGACTCTGTGAGCTTCTGTGAGCCCTGCCTAGTTAATTCTGTGGGCCATGTTCATTTTTTAAGATTTATTTTTTTATTTGTGTGTGTGTGTGTGTGTGTGTGTGTGTGCGCGCGTGTGTGTGTGCGCGCGCGCGCGCGCGCGCATTAACCAAATGTGTATGAGTGCAGAGGCCAGAAGAGGGTGTCAGATCCCCTAGAACTGGAGTTACAGTCTGCTGCCCGACGTGGTGCTGGGAACTGAACTTGAGTCCTCAGGAACAGCAGCAAGTGCTGTTAACCACTGAGCTCTCCAGCTGCCCAAGCTGCCTCTTCTGACAAGCATCTGATATACTTTCCCAGGATTTGAGACTGGCCTCCATGCCCCACCTGGCTGCTGAGCCCAGGCACATGGTCAGCCAAGGCCTCACATCTGTTGAGCTGATGCCACACCCCTATTCTGCCACCCTGGGTTCAGAGAAGAAAACAAAGATGGAAAACTACACAGCAATCAGTCCAGTAAGCAAGTTTTCAAAGCACACCCATTTTTGAAAACAGAGCTATTAAATTAGCCAAAAGGAACACATCAGACCCAGCAGAGTGAGTTCCAAATGGCTTTTTGAAATAATTAACTCAGACAGCAGAGTCCGGTACATTCACTATCAGCAGGAAGTGGTACAGGGCTGCAGACTTGAGGTGGTCCGAGGCTGTGCAGAAAAGGCGCCGGGAAGCCAGACATGGTGGCACATACCTGTAATCCCAGCATACAGGAGGCAGAGGTAGAGTCATCAATCCAAAGCCAACTTGGACTACACAGCAAGGCCCCATATCTCTGCCTGTTCCCCACCCCCCAAAAAAGCTGGGGGAGTAGCTCAGTGGCAGAATGTTTACCCAGCATGTACAAGGCCCTAGGACTGATTTCCAATACAAAAAAAAGAAAGAAGAGGAAGATGTACTGGCAGAGGATGAGGAAGGCTGTCCCATGAAGTCAGGCATCTCTCCGGGGGCTATTCAGTGTCAAGAATGTGGACTTAGGCTTCTAGCCCGTCTTTGCTCCATCACAGACCTCTCCAAAACTTTCTCACTCCTCCACGCCTTGGCTTTCCCATCTATAAAATGGTGGTAGCGGCTTTGCGCAGGCGCACTCACCGTCCCGTAGCCAACGGGGTTTATCTGGGGCACGATTATTACAGATTAAAATGGGGACAAGCTAAATGACTGCTTCATAGGATTGTGGCAACAAGCACATAAAACACTTGAGCTGATTATCGCCCCAGTGAGTTTGTCGTGATGATTGTGGTTGCTCCGATGGAGAACGGTGTGGAAGGGGCTGACAGGATGGCTCAGCCGGGAAAAGGTGCCCGAGTTTGAGTCACGGGACCCACACCATGGAAGAGGAGAACTAACTCCTGCAAGCTGTCCTCCAACCACACACAGACCACGGCACACACGTGTCCACACACATACATACACTCAATAAATTAATAAGTCTAATGAAAATATTCAAGAGTGGGGTGGAAGATGAGTGGGTGTGTGTTTGTGGTCGCACAGCTTGATTTTAGCACCGCCAACATCACTGAAATGATTGGGACCTCACAACAAGGCAGAGACAGAGACAAAGCAAACCCAGCTGGCCTTACGCACCTCACAGTCACAGCGGCTCCTGAAGGAACCAGATCTGAGCACTGTTTGCCTCTCACCTGGGAGGAGAAAATGATGCCCATGACACTCCCAGCTGCAAGACCCGAAGAGGCAACACATTCAACCTTGAGTGTTCAAACTCATCTCCACACATACCGCATGCACACTCCTTCCGAATACACACAAATCACACACACACACACACACACACACACACACACGCTCATCTGCATACGGCCTACCCTCCACACACTGAGATGAGAGGACTTCCCTATGACCATGGCTTTGAAGGGAAGTGGGAGCTTGCCCACTGCGCCAGCTGGCTTGACAAAGGAGGAATTGTGTATCTTGCGTGTAGGAAAAGGGGCAGGTTGTACCATACACCAGCAGAGGAGGGGTCATGGAGGGCAGGGGAGGATGGCAGGGAAGGAGCTGCCCCTGATCCTCTCCAGAGGACACAGAGAGGTCACAGCTTTGGCAGGCAGCATCTGGTATCAGCAGGAGGCAAATAATTGGCCATAAATAATGTATGGGGTAAGCAGGGTGGCTGGTGGAGCAAGCAGCAGCTTAGGCTCGGATGCAGGAGACCCCTGAGGGAATTCCCACTTTGGCCTTGGAGGCATAGTGCCTCCTCTCAGGAGCCACTTCCCCAAAAGACAACTGGACCATTCATCCTAGTGACCAGTCACTGTGAGGATGGCCAGACTCAGGGAGCTCTTGTCAACAGGAAGACCTAGCTCAAAGTGAGGTGGTATTGTAGAGGAGAAAGAAAATTACTTTTCCTCTGCCCCTGGCCCCGAGTTCCCTGGCTGGGGTCCTGTAGATGATGCTTACCGAAGACGGAAGCCAGATTAGAGTGCGCCAGGGGAGGACTTGCAAATTCAGGTGGGTAGACTCGGGCTCACAGAGCATCTGACATGTTTTTAGGGAGTAATGAGACAAAGGGACAGGATTCTGGGAGACACGGTGGGAAGGCAGGTGTAGGGAAGCATCAAGGGAAGATAAGGCCACTTAGATTCACCATGATGCCTTGGTGGCCCCACTGTGCTCCGCTGTCTCCCTGATGAGTACTTTCACAAATGCAGGTCCTTACTGGCTGTGGTGCTACACCCCTCTGATCCCGGCACTCAGACTGAAGCAATAAGATGTCAAGTTCCAGGCCAGTCTGCCCCTACATACCTGGACCCTGAAAGAACAAAGACAGACAGACAGACAGACAGACAGACAGAAAGGTCACAAATGTATGTCCTGCTTTAGGCAAATAGGAGGAACCAGAAAGCTTTCTATGCATTTGGTTCTTTGCAATCATCAGCTCAAACTGATTGATACACCAAAGCATATGTGTGCTGGTGGCGAATTTTGCTGTTACTGTGATACCACTCGGGCAGATTGACGTTGTCATGACTCTCGCACGGTGGGCCTGACTGGAAGAAATGGAGACTCAGTTTGTGCTGGCTGTGACTGTGAAGACAGGAGACACCCAGAGATGGCATACAGACCGGAGCCCAGGAAGTGACAACGTGCTGGCGCCCACCTGCTGGACCTTACTTTTTTCAGTTACCAGCTTGCAATTCCCTTCCCTTGAAAGTTTCTGACCCTGTGTCCTCCTCCTTTGTGATCCACCTAACCCAAGCCAATCCACTAGACCAATGCGTTTGCATGAAGACAAAACTATGGCCCTCCTTGAAACCTCTCAGTAGGCCCTTGATATAAAAAAATGTGGGCGGGATGATCACTTTTTCTTATGTCTTTTTCGCTAGCAGTAACCCACTTCAAGTCAACCGTTATTTAATAAGTGGTCATTAAGTGGTGAGAATTATGGTCCTTGGCATACGAGATGAGACACTATCTTAATTGTTTTTTATCATGGCTGTAAAAGAAATTACCACTTAAGAAGCTTAAAACAGCACACATTAGAATTTTTTATGTGGGGGCTGGAGAGATGGCTCAGCAGTTAAGAGTACTGGCTGCTTTTCCAAAGGACCTGGGTTCAATTCCCAGCAACCACATGGCAGCTCACAACTGTCTATAACTCATGTTCCAGGGGATCCAATACCCTCACATAGACATATATGCAGATGAAACACCAATGTACATAAAATACAAATAAATTATTTAAATTCTTATGTGTATCAGTATTTTGTCTGCATGTATGTCTGTGTACAGTGCTGGGCAAGGCCAGAAAGGACACCCAGTCCACTGGGACTGGAGCTACAGACAACTGTGAGCTGCCGTGTGGGTGCTGGGACTTGAACATGGAGCCCCTGTAAAAGCCACTAGTACTCTTAACTGCTGAGCCATCTCTCCAGACCCTGAGCACACATTTCTAAAGATCGTTTTGGGGGTCCTACGTCTGAAATGCGTTTCTTCAGGCTGAAAGCATAGTGCCCCCTCATCACTTCCCTTTTGGAACGCCAGGAAAGGGTCCACACTTCAGCCCTCTCAGCTTCCAGTCTGCCCGCCCGCTTGGGCTCACGGCCCTGTCCTCCACCTCCAAAGCCAACGACTTTGTCGAACCAAAGCCCCCCAAGCTTCCCTCTTGCCCCACTCTTGCCTCTCTCTTCTGCTTTCAAGGACCCCTGTGATTCCACGGGCCACCCCGAGAACCCAGGATCATCTCCATAGTTTACATTCTTCCTCATGTGCTCACTTATGTTGGGGGGAGGCATGTGCCACTGTGCACATGAGGAAGTCAGAGGACAGCTGTGACGTCCCTTCCACCACGTGCGGCCTGGGGACTGGCCTCAGGTTGTCAGACTTGGTGACAGGTGCCTGTCTGCTGAGTCATCCATCTCCCCGGCTCCCAGGCTCCCTGTTTGGAAGCCAGCTGAGCTGGGAATATAGGCACGAAAGAAGTCCCGCGTTCGATTTCCCAGCACCATATAAACCAGATATGGCGGCCCACTCCTGTAATTCCGGCACTTGGGAGGAGGTGGACGCAGGAGGATCAGAAATTCAGTCAGACTCATTTACACAGCAAGTTTAAGGCCAGCCCAGAATACAAGAGACCCCGTTTCAAAAATAAATAAACGAACCAGCTGACTGACATTTTCTTCTAGAACCTTCATTCCCTGGTGCCAACTAACACACAGCCACAATCCCGGGGGTCAGGCATAGAATTGTGACAGTGGTGCCTCCCTCACACGGGTATTTTGTTTACTGCAATGGTAGCAAGCCTGCATGCCTCTTTACTCACTTATTCATTCTTCGATTTATTGAACAAACATTGGTGGAAGTCTCTCTGCAGGCAGGACTTTCCTTTGCTTCCTGTAAAGCCCCGAGTCATGAAGCCTGAACTGGCTGTTGATGGCTTGGCCCCTTGGATGCAGGCTGGGCAATGAGGAAAACTAAAAGGGATGGGACCTGAAGAGAACAGCTGGTCTACCCCGGAGTCAGCCTAGGGGACGGACCCAAGACTCAGGGCAAGGACTTAGACAGAGCCAGCGTACCAGTTAACAGACTGCACAATGGCAGGGCCCAAGGGAAAAAAAGGACACTGGCTTAGAAGAGGCTTCCCGAACTCACGGTGGGGCCGTGTCCCCAGAGACTGGAGAGCTGAAGATCACTGACTCGAGAATCCACCGAAAACAGCAATGCTGCTCACTGCAATGCCTCTCTGTTCCCCGGGAAATCGTGAGCCCAACTTGGAGCTGCTCCCAGGACCTCACGAGAGCCTCGAACTGCCTACAGCCTGCCTAGGCAAACACAAACTCCAAAGCTCAGTGTTTACCGAACACACACTCTTTCTCAACACTTAAAAAAAAATCCCCATTACACTCTCCCAAAGAAGGGGACTCAGCAGAGATCTCTGGCTCCACCCACCTCTGCTCTGCCATGTGCTGAGAACACTGGGGATCACTGCAGCCCTGAGAATAAGTGTCCTTGGCTGATCTAGCCATAGGACTGAATGGATCCCAAGTCAGAGAAGTGGACTTGGCCGAAGCTCAGAGCAGGGTGGGGCTGTGACAGTGACAGCCCATGAAGCCTGAGCCGTGGGAAGGGGCTCCAGCTCCTCGTGCCTCAAAACAGAGATTCTGCTGGGTGTGTTTCCTCATCGGGAAGGGGAATAGCGTTGCTCTTCTCCATGGCTCACACCTTCATCTTCCTTCTGCCTGATTCTCATCTGCTGGGCACGGGTGCCTTCCTAGACTCACAGGGAGGCCTTGGGAGCTGTGCTTCCGGTCAGTCCTGCAAGCTTATGCTCCAGCCAGTGGGCACGAAGGTGCAGGGAAGCCACCAGCAATGAGGGGTGCCTTTCTTTGACCCTGTCCTGCCTTCCAAAGGAAGCTAAGGCAAGGACACCTCTGCTCTGCTCCCTGTGACAAAGAACAGACTCAAAAACATCTAAACGGGTCATCCCCAGGTCTGCACCGGTGTTGTTTTTAATATTTATTTGAAGGGATTAACAGGAAGCTGCGATAATAGAAGAGCAGCCTGGTGGTCTTACTTCTCATTCAGTGTCTTCCAGTGTTACTACTTTCCATAACCACAGAACGCGATCAAAGCCCTGGGCTTTTACACCAGGCTCTTTCCCTTGGATTCTCCCCAGAACCCACACAGGTGTGGAGACAGTCATGCTTTCAGCACACACTGGCTTCCAGATGGGGATGAGCTGGTGATGACAGGTGGTCAGAGAACACATAACCAGACGAGGGAGGCGCCGAGTGGCTCGCCAGACGTGTGTGCAAAGGCTTCGGTGGCGGGAGCTACTTGCAATATCGCTTGCAGTGATGAAAAATGAACGCATCCTAAATGTTCAAGTACCAGGGGGTGGGCTAAGAAAATCAGGTGTACCCAAAGAAAAAGAGACAGTGCCGGCTGTTATAATTACAGTAGAGGAGAATTTCTGTTATTGAGATAGGCTCTCACTTGGTAGTCCAGGCTGGCCTGGAAACCACGATCTAGTCCAGGCTGGCCTTGAACTTCTTTCTTGGCTTCCCAAAAGAGTAATTTATATCAAGATAAACATAAAATGGTAATGGTTATGCCCTGAAATGTTAATGCTGGCTTATAAAAAAATTTTTAGACAAGGTCTCACTATCTGTGTGTGTGGGGTGTGTGTGTGTGTGTGGGGTGTGTGTGTGTGGGGTGTGTGTGTGTGTGTGTGTGTGTGTATGTGTGTGTGTGTGTGTGTGTGTGTGTATGTGTGTAGATGGACAGATGGAGGAGTGGACAGAGCTCTTCTCCATCACCCCCATCTGCTGACCTTCCATTTATCTGCAGGTTCAGCTGTCTCTCCTCCAGGAAGACCTTCCTGAGGGCCACAGCCCTTCCACGCACTCCAAGGTAACTTCAATTATACATCTGGACTGTGTCTTCCTGGTCCCCAGACTGTGAGCTGTCTGCCAGCTTCTTCCGTCAGTTCATGAAGTTTAAAGGAAAGATCAGGGTTGGGTCAACTCTTGTTTCCGGTGGACTCTGTAGCACAGGGCTTGGCACCAAGGGGTAAGAAGCCGATGTCACGAAAGGTGCCTGGCCACTGAGTATCCCGGGAGGGGAGGGGCACCTCTGCCTCCCCGCTCCCTGCTAAAAGATGACGTTTCTTGGGCCCCAGGCTCATCTGTGCCCCTGCCCAACCCCATTGCTTGAGTTCTTCCACTTGCTCCCAGTCATGGTCACGAGGGGACCAGAGAGGGATGGTGACTCAGCCCAATTCATCACCACAGTGGAAAAACCCAGTCACCTGTCCTCCTGGCAGCTGGCGCGGCGGCAGCTTCTGCATCTGGAAGGGCAGCAAGCCACGCCGCTTTGAAGGTCCTTTTGTCTTTCACCTGCTGGAAACAAGAATCAAGATGAGAAAACATGAGAGCACCACTGGGGGACACTTGGGCAAGTCTCGGGGACCAGGGACAACATGTAACTCAGCACCAGGATCCAAGTTAAATGGCAGAGCCCACTTCCCTCTTCCTGGCTTCCCTTGCAGCTTTATCAGAGGGCCTGATCTGGGCTCCACCAACCAGATGTGCTCTAGGCTGTGAAGCAGAAACTGAAACACAGCATCCATCCACCCGGTGAGGATGGCAGCCGCATTCACTCTGCTTCCGAGGCAGCTGTAGTCCAGATGGCAGTATCCAGTGTCTGTGTCCACAGGTACTACTAGTCGAAATACCCAGGCCTGGGGACAGCCCTGGCAGTGTTAGCACCAGATCAAGGCTGCCTGCTGATCAAGCTTGGCTCCTGCCATCCTGAGTGGCCAAATCTTTTACCTAAGTCCCCTTGTGCCCCAGTTAACCAGAATAGATAGCTTCCTGCAGCAAACACCCTGTCTGACATTTCAGTCTGCTTTCACAAGAGAAAAACGGGAGCTTTCTTCTCCAGCCTGGGCATGGCGCAGCCAGTCTTTTGCTTATTCTGCAGAGCAGTGACTGTTGAGGCATCTTCCAAGGAACTAGGAAGAAGGCCAAGGACACTTCTTAGGGGCACCCTGTCCCTGCACAAGCTTGGCCCTCTGCTGTGTTCTGCTCCCCTTTGTTAAAAGCCCCGCTATCAAGCAGCCTTCAAGCGGCAGGCAGCCTCCACGGGGAACTGAAGATGAAGGACGCCGCTCAGCACAGGACTGACCGTGGGTTCTGCTCTCCTGGCTCAGCACTACCATCCTGACAGTGTCTCGTCCAGAGCATCTGCTCCCACAGCACCCATGCTTGACTCAACAGTCTCCCAGGGCCTTCTACAATCACCTTTTTTCATCATCTAGCAACTTGCCACACTCTGGGGGTAAATGCAAATCCTGACCCAACAGGATGCTCACTTGAAGTTAACAGGTCATGGGAGCCAAAGCAGATGGTATGTATCAAGGCCATTACAGGGACTGTGCCTCACACAGACAGACACACCGGAGTTCTTGCCAGGAAGCCTTTTACAACCTCTAGGTCCTGTTTTCCTCCATCTCTAGGCAAGAACTCCAACACACTGGGCACGACTAGCCGTTCAAGGGCCAGTGCAACACACACAATTATCAGGGGGATCTTTCTCACGTTAACGACAGTTATACCTCCTGCTGACAGAATTCTGTGTGGCTGCTCGATGGCCTTCACCATGTCAAGGGCCCACTGGGACTTGCTGAACATGTTTCTATCAGTCTGTGGACTTCTTTCTCTGAGAAATGCCCAGAAGAGAATGCATCCAAAACAAAGGAGGTGACACTAAGGGCGTGTTCAGGAGGTATTCCCTAGGGTCCCCGTGTGAGGGCTCAGAACTTCAGGGGGACGACAGGCCAGTACTCGGGCTGTTTCCTGTCATATTTCTTGTCAAAACTCAACTGTACGGAAGCCTCGCCGGCCTCGATCTTAGGAGCACTCATCCCGGCCTGGCTCTGTGCACCGGGCTTCTCTGATGGGGGCTTCACTGACGGGTGGTCGTTGTGGTACAGATCACAGTCAGCATTCACAGAGCCACCCAGGCGCTCCACACCCAGATTTTGCTGTTGCCTTTGCTCTTCTCTACGCTTCTCAGTCTCTGAAAAGTACTGGCGTTGCTCCTCCATGATTTCCATATTGCTCAGGTCATCTGACTCTGCCTCCTGCGCTTCCTCTTCACACAGTGCTCCGTCTTCTCTTGTGGATGCCTGGGTCCTACTGCTGTCATACAGAGGCTGCCCAGAGCTTTCAGAATGTGAAGACATGTAGGGCGACGACTGCCAGGCCACGTGCTGGGCTTGGAAGGCTGAAAGACACCCAGCTTCAAAAGCACGAGGGCTCCAGGGAAGAACTTCTTGAGGTAAGAACCATGGGAGAATGAAACAGGAGACCCTGGATTTTCTGTAGGCATCTGGTGGCGGTGCATCCAAGCCATTGCATGATAATAATGTTGCCAGTCTTGTGCATATACTGGGTGAGAACACCAGCATTCGGTGGCTCTCCATTTTGATGTCATTATTGATATCTCTGATTGGAAAATCCAAGTAGGCATTTGTGGGCACAAGGCTCACACATGTCAGGCAGTGGAATGTCAGGCAGTGGGTATTTTATCCTGTAACTCATTCTGAAATTCTTGAGAAGGGTAGACGTTGGAAAGTCTGACTCTATGAGGCAATCATGATAATTTTATCATCATCATCATCATCATCATCATCATCATCATCATCAATAATAGCAGCCGCTTATTGAACACTAAAACCATGTATCTGACAAGACACTAAACATGTTCTTCATAGTCTATCATTTACTTTGAGGTGGTATGTATGTGTGTGGTACATCACACGCCCCTGCTTGCCTCCAGTTGACACGGGGTGTCTCCGTTTTACTTACTGAGGCAATCTCGCTCAGTGAACCTGTAGCTCATCATCCAGGTAGCCTAGCCAGCAGGCCCCCACGGATGCAAGCCTTTGCCTCCTGAATGCTGGGAGTACAGATGACCACTGTAGGGACTCTGGCCAGGTGGAGCAGGGCAAGCACGGCTCCGGCAGGCCTTGTCCTTCTCCCTGATTCCTTCTGCCTTGCTAAAAACCATTGGAGTACATCCCTAAAGCTAGCCCCCAAGGTCTGTTCCCTTATTTGGCCACTTCCTCCTCCTGAGGCTGACCACCAAGGTCCAGCTATCAAAGTACTGAGGTCATAATCAATCAAAAGCCCCCTCCCTTTGACTACCCTAATTAGCATGTCCAATCAAAATTAAACACCTCATCCAAACACGGGGTTTCCCCTTGTACCTTTATAGACCGCCATTTTCCTGTGAGCCATGTCTGTCTCCTCTCTACCCAGAGGCAGTCCTTTGTTCCTCTGGGACAAATTCCCCTGCCCCCTCTCCCTCATTCCTGTCTCCTTCTCCCTCACCCTCTATCTCCTGTCTTTGTCTGTTATTCCTGCCCTCTGTCCCTCTGGGGCAAATAAATCTCCTTTGTGCCGAGAATTTGGTCTTGGGGGTCCTAAGCCACTACTTTCCCTGTCAGCCACCATGCCTGCCGGGGCTTTATGTGGATTCTGGGGACCTTAATTCCGTTAGCAGGGCAAGCGCTTTATCCTGAGCCACGTCCTCCGTAGACCCTGCCCCATCATTTAATTCTTACAGGAGTCTTCTGAGGTCAACTCCATCCCTGTTTCAGAGTATGAAGAGGCTGGAAGAGAGTAATAAGCCAGAAATCACAGGGGTGAAAATAAATAAGCATACAGTGCTTCAAAGTGCCGACCCCTACTTCTACCTGCAGAAAGAGCCACAGCCCAAGGAATGAAGGGCATTTCAGAGATGGTTCATTCTGTCACCAGATGCCCCACCCCAGCTCTTTAACAAAGGAAGACACTAAGAGGGAGGGATTTCCCAAACCTGCAGAAACCAAGCTTGCTGCATTGGTCTCAATGCTTATCCAAAGCACCACACAAGCTGTAAACAGGGATACGTGCCCCACCTGCAGCCATCAAAATCTCAGCAGCTTCTCCAGCGGGCAGTGGAGTTAATTCACTGACACTTCAGGTGCTGGCCACCTGGAGCCAAGGCCAGCGTCTCAGTAGTCCACGCTGTGCAGACACGGGACCCTCTCTCGGAGCCCGCCCGAGGTGAGGAGGTGAGCCGTGGCCGGGACGCTGCAGACTGCCTGGGTCTGGGCCAGGCCGTCGGTCGTCCCGCCGGGGCTCCCGCCCACTCCCACAGCCGGTGACAGCCCCGGTCCAGCCACCAAGCGGGACTCGGTTCGGCCCACGCCCACCCACCCACGTGGGCACGCCCCCGCGGCGCGGCGCCCCGCCCCCAGCTCCGGGGCTCGCTTGTGCGGGGGAACCTGCACCGCTCGTGGGCGGCGGCGTCCAGGCCCGGCTCCCGCCTGCGCGACCGTGTCGCTCGGCAGCCTGGGTGAGTCGCCGCGCCCTCACCCCTGTCCTCCCCTCTCGGTGCAGCCACACTGCAGCCCCGCACCTTCTTCCCCGGCCACCTCCCGCCCACGCGAGGGCGACGCCCTGTCTTCCCAGACATCCATCCCTCGCCGGCTTGGCTGGGACCCCCGAAGACCGCGGGCACTTGTCCTGCTAGGGGCGGCAGGCGTCTTTATTCGCGCGGGGCCCCTCCCGCGGTGCCACACTCCCCCCTTTCGGCGCTCACCCCGGCCAGGTGGCGGCGGGTGCCTTTTGGGGTGCGCGGCTGTGCCATTGGTGGATTTTTTTAAACCCTGCTGGAGGGGGCGGTGAGCGCTCCGCTCTCCCGGCTGCTGCTCCCGCCGCTCCGGCTCTCCCGCCGCTCCTCTCTGCGGCTACCTACCGCGCGCCTCGCCCCGGGCGGCCCAGCGCGCTCCTCCTTGGACGCCGAGATGAAGGTGCTGGGACACAGGCTCCAACTGCTGACAGGTACCCAGCGCGCCGCCGATCGATCGCTGCTGCCGCTTTCCGACGTGGAGCGGGCTCGAGGCGCGGTGGCCGGGGTTGGAAGGGACACTCCCGGGTGCGCGTTCCCAGTGGAGCGAAACCTGAGGCACACCGGGCTCTACCGAGTCCCCGGTGCCGGCGTCTGGGAGGGTGGAGCGCCTGCGCCGCCGGATCGCAGACCGCGGGAGAGGCCCCCGAGGTGTCCCGCCAGCGGAGCTCTCAGCAGCATCCCCCAAGGAGCTCCGGAGTCTGTCTTCCAATCAACTCTGGCTTGTCCCCCGAGAAAGCAGCCCTGGGCCTCTTGGGGGAGCGGGGAGAACCTGTGAAGGGGCTCTTCCTGCTCTCCTGTGATGGTCAGAACCACCTTTCTCTCTGGGGAGAAGTTTCTTGCTGGAAGTAGAGTCAAGTGGCCTGGGAAGGTGGAAGCTAGGTTAAATCGTGATGGCTGGGGCACCCACCTTGGGGCCACCGTGGAGAAGAAAGCAGATGTCCTGCTGAGGGCATCCTGGGGCCAGTGGCTGGAATGTCTTGGAGAAGATAGATACCTAGAGGAGATGGGAAAGGGAGGAAGGACAGGGGCCAGGTGTCTGAACGGTAGATGCTCCTCACACGTGAAGCCCAGCAGCACGGGAGGCTTCTGTGTTCAGGGTGGAGGTGGACACCTGGGCTGGAGGTGACAGCCCCTGTCCAGACCCCATTGGACCCAGCTGGGCCTTTGTCAGGTGCTCCACCCGTGTGTACCTGATGAACATATTCCAAGAGATGCCTTCCGACACCTGGGGTCCTGGTAGAACACAGGACCCTTGCTGTAAGGTGAGGAAGGGGCCGCCGCCCTGCGTGTGTACTCAGGAACCGGGATGGGATCTGGGGCAGGGAGCAGAAGGGTTCCGAGATTAGAGCAGGCGGCTGCATTGGAGAGCACTGAAAGTAGAACTTTCTGTTCATGGAAAGGGAGGTCACATTTCAAGCTGAAGAGTCAAGGGGTGGTCTGTGTGTGCCCTAGGGTGTGAGTGACTTGATCTGGGAGTGGCGTAGCACTGGAGGGCCTGTGTGTGTGTGTGTGTGTGTGTGTGTGCATGTGTGTGTGGTGGGGATGGTGGTGGATGGAGTTACAGGAGGGAAGTAGGTGAAAATTTGGTCTCTCTCTGTGTGTGTGTGTGTGTGTGTGTGTGTGTGTGGTGGGGATGGTGGTGGATGGAGTTACAGGAGGGAAGTAGGTGAAAATTTGGTGTGTGTGTGTGTGTGTGTGTGTGTGTGTGTGTATGTGTGTGTGTGTGTGTGTGGTGGGTTAGAAGAGGAAAGTAGGCCAGATGAGGGTTTGGGCTGTATGCTAAACCACAGTGGGCCGTGCTGGGCTCATAGAGAAGGGCAGGTGGAGATTTCGTGGGGCCTTGGAACCCCTGGCTGGGTGTTTTTGGCACCCACCACCTCCTTCCAGCTTTTCCTTGTGGCACTCACTGAGACAGACCTGGCCAATCACCTTGAAGAGAGCTGTAGCCACATCAACGTCCCTAAACACTCAGACTGGAGTAGGGGTCTGTGGAGCCTGGGGTTCAGAGTCCTGCTTCAGGGCAGAACCAGGTCCTCTCATCCCCATCTGGCCCTCAGAGGGAGTGGATGATATAATGATGGCCCCACAGTGGGGGTCTGGACATTGGTTCCGTGTGCAGGGTGCCCTCAGGCCCTCGTTGAGCTGGGGCAGGCTTTCTGAACCCTGGCCAGGTTTCCACGGGACTCTTACTGTCGTAAGCCCCCAGTGTGCTCGGCCCGGCTGTGGCCAGGCATGGTGGCACACCTGTAGCCTTGTCACCCGGAGGCTGAAGCATGAGGATGGTGTGTTTAGGGCCAGCCTGGGCTATGCCGTAAGTTCTGCGTCCCTTCTTGTTATCTCCCTCAACACCCCCCTCTCCCAACTCCCTTTTGTCTTCTTCCTGTCTCATAGGTTTGGATTCAAACTCCAGCCACAGATAGTAGTGATCTCAAACAGGCTGTTTAACCTCCAGCTCTTTTTTTTTTTTTTTTTTTTTTTTAAAGACAGGGTTTCTCTGTGTAGCTTTGGTGCCTGTCCTGGATCTCACTCTGTAGACCAGGCTGGCCTCGAACTCACAGAGATCCGCCTGGCTCTGCCTCTCGAGTGCCGGGATTAAAGGCATGTGCCGCCACCACCTCGCTACCTCCAGCTTATTGTCTCATAGAGACACCTAAGAGATGTCATGAGGTCTTCTGAGACAGAGCAGCATCTGGCAGGTGATCTACCTTGGTCTCTGAGCTCGCTCCTCAGTGCCCTGAGGTCTCCTGTCCCCTCTTCTCCACAGTATCCAGCCCCCTCCAGGGTCTCCTAATCCCCTCACTGGGCTCTCTGTACAGTAGACCTCTGAGGACCAGGAAACCCCACTCCCTCACTACAGCCCAGCACCCCAGTGAAGCAGTGGTGTGTACTGAGATGAATGAGCTGGAGAGGGAAGACTCGGGGTCCCAATTCCAGTCCCCAAAGGCAGTTCTGTGCCTCAGTTTCCCCTCAACAGGCCCACCAACGATCAGGCACTATTTAAATGTATCCTGTAAAACTGTGGGAGACACTCCATGACTATGGTGGTTTGAATAAGAATGGTCCCGTAGCCGCATATACTTGAAAACTTGGTCCCCATCTGCGAGGAGTCGGGTCAGGAAGTGGGGTTTCCAGGTCCTCAGATGTGGGGAGATGGACACTCTGTCCCACTGTATGGAAGAGAAGCTGGTACCACTCTCGTGAAGAGCAAAATTGGTAGTGGTGTATCAGGTAGTAACAATGTGTGATTGTGCCCCTGCAGTGGAAGTTTTAGGAACAACTCAGGGTGAGCACAGAGGTGTCCACTGAGGACGCCTGTCATTATTCATTGGAGAAAGTGGCCAGAGCCAGTTTGAAGCAGCCGAGGACACATGCACTGCCAGAGGTGGTTTACCCACCACAGGGGTGTCCCCTGCAGACTGTGTGGTGACCGTGGTGGTGACGGGTATGTGGTGACAGTGGGGGTAACGGCTGGCAGGTATGTGGCATTCTCCGCTTGTTCAGGCACAGTCTGAGGTGCCGTCACATGAGCAGTGTCCTTCCCCTTTTAAGGGGACTGAGGCACAAAACAGGAAAATCACTTCCCGGAGGTTACATAGAGGACTATCTGGACTTCAGCCAGGAGAGCTACTCCAGACGTTTCCTTAGAACCCCATTTCCTGCGTTAAAAAGTAGCATTTTCAAGGCTGGAGCTCTTTAGCCCCAAAACAAAGCTTTTTCGTGGTGGTTATGGGCATTGAAGAAGCCATGGTGGGTAGATGGCAGAAATCACGGCGCCTTTCCTCTGTCTCCCAGGACGTACACAGTTTTTACTTTTTTCCTCATTTTTCTGGTGAATGCATGTTACATGAACATCAAGTTTACCTTTTTTTTTTTTAAAGGCAGACTCTTTTGTAGCTCAGGTTGGCCTTGAACTTAGTATAAACTGAAGATGACCTTGATATTCGGATCCTCCTGCCTCCACTTCCCAAGTGCTGGAGTTATGAGAGTGTGCCACCATGTCCCGTTGGTATGGTGCTGGGGATTGAACCCGTGATTTAAATTCACACCAGGCAAGCCCTGTACCAACCGAGCAGCATCCCCAGCACTTAAGTTCTGCTCTTGCAAACTGAGAACTAGCCAGGCGTGACCGTTCACACCTGGGATCCTAACAGGGAAGATGGTAGGTCTGGGTTAGCGTGGGTTACAAAGGGAGATAGCCTCAACAAAAATAAAAATACAGGTAAATAAAACTGAAAATTTGCAGATTCAGGAGAGAACTGTGAAGGCTGTGGTTCCAAGGAAGCTCGTCCGGCAAGCTCAGAGAGAGTGCTAGACCTGTCTTGCCGAGGGGAGATGTAGGGATGCAGTCGGTCTGAGGGCATGTGGGAGCTGGCCTTCCAAGACTGAGGGGAAAAGATACTGCAGCCAAGTGAGCATCCAGGCAGAGATAGAGCTACAGTATGCATGCTCCTACTTTCTGCCTCATAGCATAAATACATACCTCAGTTTCCCCTTTATGTATTTAGGGTGTACTAGCCGGAAGAATGGCCCTAAGCAGGTATTTTGACCTTAGTTCTTAGAACCTAGGAAGGTTAGCATACATACTAAAGGACCATGCTGACGAGATTGAAGATTTCATCTGGAGAAAGTTCCTGGATTAGCAGGTGGGCTCTCTGTGTACCTTCTCCCCCCCACCCCCCGTAAGAGGTGGGCAGAAACTGTCCTAATACAGAAACAGAGGCCCACAGCAAGCTGCTCTGCTGTTGGCCAGGTGGTGGGGAGGGCCACCGAGCCAAGATGGGAGGAGCACTGCCTGGAGGAAGGGAGGAGTCTGCCTCCCAGACCCCTTGACTTCACCCAGCAATGCTGACTGCAGGGCTTCAGCCCTCCAGAACTGTGAGGGAGTCAAGTCCAGGTCATGAAGATTCATCATGATGACGCCACCAAGATAATGAAGATTTATCAGACCTGGTACTGGAAAGTGACCTTCTGCGGAGAAGGTGGGCAGGCCCCTCAGGGTTGGGGACTGCAGGGATGCTTCCCATCAGCCCTGGCTGTATGACCTGGAGCTGAGCTTGGCTGTACCCCGATGTGGTCCTGGGCTCAGCTGAGAAAGCTCCATGGAAGCCTGAATTGGCTGTGTGCGTCCACCCTGTCTGACACACCCTAGTCCCCTCAGGTACAGAAGAATGTGTACACACACACACACACACACACACACACACACACACACACACAGAGAGAGAGAGAGAGAGAGAGAGAGAGAGAGAGAGAGAGAGAGAGAGAGAGAGACAGAGGTAGAGACAGAGACAGACAGAGACAGAGATACAGAGACACACACTCTTCCTGGCTCTTAAGCCTTTGAAGTCCAATCTTTGGATGAAGTGTCTGCTGCAGAGTGACTGATGGAACACACATCTTTGGAACATACCAGCTTCTTCAGCCCACTTCAGGCAGGTAGCAGGGTGGGTACTATATTGGTGTGCCCCATCCAAGGCAAGTGGGAAGAGACAGGGACCTCAGTCACTTTGGAGGACACAGAGGAAGTACTGGGTGTCTTTCTCCAGAGTTTGGGCATGGTCCCATAGCTGAGTCTAGGGTTTGTAACCTTCACGCCTACTCTGTATCCAACATTGTTTCCCCATGACTCTGGTGGCCAGACCTTGGGTACCAGAAATGGCTTTTAGCAGTGTTAACCCCTTGATACGCTGTGGTGGATGTGCCTGGTAGGCTGGGGTGGGGTCAGGACCCTTCCCGTGGTGAGGTGATCCTTGTAGATAATGCCCAAGCCTGCTCCTACCCACATGGCAGGGTGCTAGGCTGTTGATGCCAAAGCCTTCCCAGCTGTGGGGTGCTCTCTGGCACATGAGAGGGGTCAAAGTTGGCTTGGGGGTTCACCACCATGACTCAGGAGGCACCTTTGGCGATTCTTGTATTTGAAGAGCCCTGTACTGTCCTAGAGTGGATGGTGGTGTGCCCATTGGAATGTGGGGAGAACAGCCTTTCTCCAGGCCGGAAAGACCCCCTGAGCCCACTGTATGACTGTGTGTGTGATTTCCGTAGGGACAGATGCTGAGCTTCACTTGGCCCTTTGAGCCCAGGACAGGGGGGACTTGGAAAGGGCAAGTTGGGCTCCACTCTTGTTCATTTGGTTGTTTGGACTGGCAGATTCCTTAGGCCCTTCCTCATGACAGGTCATCCTCTGATACGCCCAGCAAAGAACTCTTCCTTGAGGATTCCAACAAAAGCCTGCTCTGAGTGGAGGTCCAGCCTCACCCTGAGCCCTCTCGAAGACGTGGCCGTGTGCCCCATCCACTTGGCTTCCATGGAACATCACTCTCGGTCCTCATACTCACCTGTGGACTCTGTCTGGTCTCCCGAGTTCATGTTGGAAGCGCCAGCCTCCCGAAGACCTGGGTACACACTCCACTCTTGTTCCTTTTTCTGCCCTGTCTCTCCTCCACCTGGCTCAGGTCTGAAAACAGACACCTTCCCCTTCCCCTGGCCTCTTCTCCCCAAGATTTTCCCAGTGACCTAGAACAAGCGTCAGGCCACCCCACCCCCCACCCCCCGTGTCTTTCATGTCGGAAGGCCCTGCTGTTTCTGCTTAAAGCACCCGGCTCAGAGGGCTTCTTTCATCCCATCTGGCCTCATACTTTCGGCGTAGCTGAGGATGATCTTGAACTTCTGAACTTCGGCCTCTACCTCCCAAGTGCTGGGGTTATAGGAGCCACCTCAGGGCCCTGCCTCAGTTTCTCTATCAGCTTTCAAGGCTGATGTGACCGGCTCCACTCCGCCTTTTCTGCTCACGTCCCATCCTCTCCCCCACTGCTCTGCTCCAACTGCCTGTTTCCTTTCCTTGAACCCACCAAGCAGACAAGCACTCACCTTTGACCTTGGTTGTTCCTCCATCTTGGATGCTCTTCCCAGACTCCCAGGCTTCCTTCTTGCCTCCCTCAAGCCTTTGCTTATGTCTCTTCAGCACGGTGACACCTCTAACCACCCTGATTTAAACTGCAACCTCCAGTCCGCACTCTGTCCCTTCCGTGGCCTCCATCCACAAAAGCACACAGATCTGTCAGTTGTTTGCTCTGCTCCAGCTCCACACAGGTTGGAATCTGTTGTCAGTGTTTTCTCCCTAGTTCCTGAGACAGGGCCTGAAGCCTACAGGTCTCGTATCTCTTACATGACCAAGATGGTTTAGATTTCAGAGTTCTTAGAATTGGGGATATTTGACTGTTCTCATGGAGCATCCCTGGCCACCGAACCCAGGGTCTGAAATGCTCAGATTAAAACTTTGAGTGTGGGCTGGAGAGATGGCTCAGAGGTTAAGAACACTGGCTGTTCTTCCAGAGGTCCTGAGTTCAATTCCCAGCACCCATATGGTGGCTCACAACCATCTGTAATGAGATCTGGCTCCCTCTTCTGGCCTGCAGGGATACATGCAAACAGAACACTGTATACATAATAAATAAATCTTTAAAAAAAAAACAAAAAAAAAAACTTTGAGTGTGGGGGCTGGGGTGTGTGTGTGTGTGTGTGTGTGTGTGTGTGTGTGTGTGTGTGTGTGTGTGTATCACACACCTTTAATCCTAGTGCGCAGGAGGCAGAGGCAAGCAGATCTCTGTGAGTTCAAGGCCAGCCTGGTCTACAGAGTGAGTGCCAGGACAGCCAGAGTTACACAGAGAAACCCTGTCTCGGAAAGAAAAAAAAAAAACAACTTAAAAACAAAAACAAAACCTTGAATGTCATGTCGATGTTCAGAGAACAATAGACCTCGAATGATGCCCTCCAAAGTTTCCAAGTTTAACTGGATGAGGTGGCACACACATGTGACGTCCCTGGGCAGCCGAGGCAAGATGGAGAGGTCAAGGTCATATCTCAGAGCATTGCAGGCCTTCACATTTGTGAGGTCCACCAGTGACCTGTGCCCAGATTATGTCTGGCCGGTGAATGGCTTGGGTCACCTGCTCACCACTGGGCCACCATCATCCCTACCTAAAGCACGTAGATTAAGGATTTCAGACCCTCCAAGGAGGCCTGGATGCTGCCACATGAGGAGATGACACAGGTGGCATCCTCCTACAGACCGGGCACTTGAGAGGAGAAGGCTGGCAGGTGGTTGGCGCCGTGCGGTCCTTTTCTGTGGGACATTGATTTCTAAAGTGGTTTGGAGAGGCCTTGGTGAGGAAAATGCCCTTAGGAAGGTGTGTGTCAGCCTCTGTCCTGAGAGCGTGTTACAGAATCTGGGCTAGGGGAGGTCTACTGCCTCAGCTTATTACCTTTCTGAATCTTACACCAGGATCCGGGACAAGTGTGTCTTGGTTTCTGGGAAATTCGCCAGGTCGGGCAGACACAGCTGAGTTGAGTGGGATGCCTGTGCTGAGGAACTTTGAGAATTTGTGACGAAAGTGCCAAACGAAGCTTTGAACTTGTGTAGGTCGCGGTTACCCGTGCGGGTGCCAACCAGTGCAGTCCTGTGAGCTGTAGGCCAGAGATGGGAGCTCAAGACCCCCCGGAGAGAATGTCAGCAGGGGACTGTTGTTGCTGTGGGGATGTAGTGGGTGGGAGACTGCCATGGGCTGACTGCAGGACCAGGAGCATGGGCACTTCCTGTGTGCATGTGGAAAAAGCCCGCCCATTCCCTCCCTGTGACCTCTTTGTGCATGTAGGGTGGGTCTCTTCGCCAAGAAAATTGTCTCAAACATACATTAGTGTCGACTGTATGTGACAGAAAACCGATGACAGTCAGATTAAGCAGATTGTTCCCCTCTTCCACACGGGGCCTGGATTCCTAGTTACCTGTGTTGCTCGGGTGCTGCTCTATCTATTGCCCCTGTCCTTCCTAGCATCCTACCTCTGCATCCAAGGTAGCTGCTCAAGCTCCTCCCATCATATCTGCGTTCTAGCCAACTGGCAGAAAGAGCCAAAGCCCAGTTTATCTTGGGCCAGTGAGATGGTTCACTGGATAAAGGCATTCGTAGCGGGGCCTGATAACCTGAGTTCCAGCCACAGAAACCCAGGTGGTGGAAGGGAACTGACTCCCACAAATTGTCCTCTGACCTTCACAAGCAGGTTATAGCACGTGCACATCCATCCATGCACACACAAAAACAAAACAATGATATACCTCATCCTTAAAGAATGCTACGCCAAAGTCACATGCTACACACTCAGATGTTACATCTCACGGTCATGAGTATCCGTCCCATCGCCAACCTGCTCGTCTAAAATTCTGGGATCTCTCAGTGAGGAAACAGGGACAACGGGTATCGGGTTGGCATCATCTCTGCTGAAGCAGGACCCTGCTTGGGCTCCACACAGTTGCTGCCAGTGGATGTGGTTAGGATTTCTGTTCCCTCTGCCCTGAGTCTGGGGATTAGAAGCTTCCTGCCTGGAGCTGTGTTGTCTAGAGGAAGGGAGTCACACAGTGGTGCTGTGCCTCCACCTCCAGCTTCAGAGAGAGCCGCTGGCCATCTTGAGTGCATGCTTGAAATCCGGCCACCCCTGAGGCTGGGAGCACCCCACAGTTCATGGCAAGTTGGCAGCACAGCTCGGCTGCCCTTGCTGTCTCAGGAGCCTGGAGATAGTAGAGCGGGTGTCAGCGGCACAGTGTGCTCTGGAGAAATGCTGCTGCAGGGACCCGGATGGCATGCAGTGGGGACCAGCAGCAGTGAGAGGACCCGAGGCAGGGATTGGAGGGCAAGGAAGCTGAAGCCGTTTATTTCCCCGTTTTCTTCGGAGTCCTGTGAGGGAGCTGGATTGTTTGTTTGGTTTGCTCTGGTCTCTCTATGTCGCTCTAGCTGTCCTGGAGTTCACTCTGTAGACCCGGCTGGCCTCAAATTTGCAGAGATCCTCCTGCCCCTGCTTCTGAGTGCTGGGATTAAAGGCAGGCACCACGCCCAGCTGAGGGAGCTGTTATTAAAAGTCAATCTTAAAGTTCCAAACAGTCCACTGTGATTTCAAAGACAAATCCATGAACCCACAATGGACTGGGAGACACCCCACAAGTGAGGACCAGAGTTTAGCCCCCCAGAACCCGTGGAAATGCTGTCATCTGTAATCCTAAGGAGGCAAAAAGATTTGCAGAGTAAGCTGCATGACTGAGATGGGAACTCCAAGTTTAGGGGAGACCCTACCTTGATGTGTGAGGTGGAGCACCATCAAAGAGAACACCTGATGTCACCTTGATCCTACACACACACACACACACACACACACACATACACACACACACACACACACACACACACACACACACACCCCTCATCTTGTAGGCGACAATTCTAAATCTTTTTGTACCTGATAAAATAAAACATGATGGATCCCCCAGCATGCACAGGCCCCAAGTTTGATCTTCAGCACTGACAAAGAAAAGGATAATATAAGCCAGATTTCTCACCATTTGATAAAGGAAAGAAGCTAGATTAAATCTGTGGTGGTGTCCAACTGTACTTAAAGGAGTTAGAAGTCTAGTTCCAGGCTCCTTGTATGGTCACAGGAGGATGGATGTAGAGCAAACGTTCGTGTTAGTACCGTACATCCCCTGGCTCTGGGCAGACAGGACCTAGAGCAGTGATACTTGTTTCCTGCTTCCTAAACCTCATCCTCTGTAACAGCAGCCTGGGACCCTGGAGAAGAAGGTGCCATGGGGCATACAGAGAACCCTAGAGAAGTATGTGCAATGGCAGATGTAGCCGGACAGTTAGTGGCTGCTCAAAAAGTGATGGGTTCGTGTTGAAAGGACAAAGTGCCAACTGAGAAGGGATGCGAGGTGACCAAAGACTGCCCACCTTGAAGGAAAGAAAAGCCACAACAGAATTTATGTTCCATGGAATCCATCTCTACGAGTCTGTGTGGTACGGTGAAATGATGGGATGGATAGCTACATGGAGGAGAAAGGGTAGCCCTTTCTCACAGACTCCCAGCTAGCAACTGGACAGAAGGATGGAAATAGAAAATTATCATTTGACCAACGCCACAGTAAGAATTGTGGACAAGAGTCATCAAGGGTTGCTAAAATTAGCCTGGGAAAGTATGAGAAGAAAGGGGGTGTTGGCGGAGTACCTTCCTGTGTGATAACCAGTTACAAAGAGAGATAGTTCCAGCAACAGAGAACCCCAGCAGGTGCCACCTCCCATCCACGATCAAGGTCGCCAGCCCCTGCGGCGGCACAGAGCAGCACCATGAGTCCACTGGCCAGGCAGGTCTGAGCCCGCACGTGGTTTCTCCTCTGTCCTTGCCCCAAATGCCTAACATTGAATCTAATCAAGATCGAGCACAGACTGAGGGCATTGTTCAAGTTCACTGACCAGACTTTCTTCCAGAGCGTCACAGTTAGGAAAAACCAAGGACGGGGCCTGTGCCAGCTGGAGAGTGAGGAGCCGTGACAGCCAAGTGCTACTAGGTCCTGAACCCCCACACCCCAGCATCAGGCCAGCATGCTGACAGCGCGGTACCCATGCTGTGTTTCCTATCTCTTCCAACTATATTTGTGCCTCCATAGCATGAGACCATTGTGGGAAGTTCTGGAGTGTGTGTGTGTGTGTGTGTGTGTGTGTGTGTGTGTGTGTGTGTTATAGTTTATCTGTAAGATAAAGTGGGGGAAACACTATGGTTTATTGCAAGTGGATTTTGTCCTCGTCGATGTGTAAAACGTGTTGCCTATGATCCAGTGGTGTCTTAGAGGAGATGAAATTTGATATATGGAATAGAAACCTGTGTGATCACCTCCAAACCAACACCCTTCCTGACAGGTGAATTGTTACTTTACCTGGAGTCATGTGAGGATTTCGTTTTGAATTTGCTGACACAGGCACCTGCTTGGTGCATATTTCTTACATAAATGGGATTTTTTTTATACCTACAGTGTGGCACATCCTTGTCCCTAACTGTGTGTTTCAGAGTGACGCTGTCTTTTTTACGGTTGCATGACATCCTAAGCGTGGGTGCTCTCTCTGTAAGTGGTCTTCCGTTCTCGTGAACTGCTTGAGCATTTTCACTCTTCCAGCAGAGTTTGGGGGTCCTCAGATATGTCTCTCAGCACACCTATGGCATTTCCTTTAGGCTTTGTACCCAGCCGCAGAATTACAGCGTTGGCAAGCTACCAAGCTGCCCCCCAGCAGTCCCGCCAGCTGCATATGTGACTACATCCCCTCCCCGCCCTGGAGGCCTCACTGACAGGAACTAGCATCATCTCCCAGTCTGTAGCCAATGAAGAACATGATAATGGCTGGGGTCGGGGAGCAGACACTTGAAGGAACCCTGTGAGAAAGCAGGAGAGCAGGTCTCTTTCAGGTCTAGAACAAACCAAGGGGCAGCAGTTAGAGGGAAAACTGGAAAGCCAGCCAGAGAAGAAGCATCCTGTGTCCTCAGGTCCAGCCTGCATCTCCCCAGGGAGGTGGAACCCCTGCTGCATGGGGACGTTCCTGGACCCTCCCCGGGTTCACAGCACCTTCCCTGGAGCACGCCTCTCCTTCCATGCTGTCTTCATTAGTGAGATGGAGACACTGAAGAAGGGTTCCCACCCTCTGTGGTCAGGATAGGGAAAAGGGGCAGCCAGCATCCAGGGGGGATGGCTCCGCCCCCTAATTTTAGGGGTCCTGGGGTTCAGGGTCAGGTGTGGGTGGAGCAGTGGGGGACCTAGGCCAGCCACATCTGGAAGGGTGTTGGGATGTGCAGGTTTGGTGGCTGTCCTTGTGACCTCCTTCCCTGTGGTGGGGACCCCTCCCCCCAGGGCTGTTGGCCTTCCGACGTTTGTTCATTTGGCTATTCTTGTGATGATAGACCTTGTAACTGTCAGGAATGCAGCACAGCTGGGCAGCAGGGACTGGCCTTGATCTTGACTGGCCAGGTGCCCTCGTAGGTGGAAAACAGACGCCTTCCTCAGTCCACTCTTCCGCCTTGGCGTCCCTGGCACACCTGGACGGTTCTGCGTTTGTCGCCTTGACGCTGCTCAGGTCTTGTGACTCCCTTCTAGTGTTTCTGGGTGGGCAGTTAATGGGCTCTTGGGGGGCAAGGAGCACCCCAGGACAATGAATGTTGGGAGGAGTCCCACTGGGGAGACACTCTAAAATCCCCATATGTATCTCCAGCATCCTTCCCCTGCCTGTCCTACGCTGACTGACAGGTCCACCTAGAAATAGCAGGGTGGGGCCTGATTAGTACTTTAGCGGGAGACAAAAGTCTAACGTTACAGTTTTTCTTTCTTCCATGTGGTGCTGGAGACAGGAAGTAGAGATCCCCTCCGGATGGGCACCGCACAGCTACAGCCCAGCCCAGCATGGCCTCATGCAGCTGCGGTCTCTGCAGCCCCACCCCACCCCTAAGCTTTCCGTGGTGGGCAATGGAGGCCACAGCTCCTCTGCATGACAGCGGCCTCCTTGTGATCTGTCCACACAAAGCCGGGCAGTGAGTGATGGCGGACATTGCCCAGCACTGTAGGGACCATGGCGTGGCCTGACCACTGTAAGTGGGAGAGTTGGAGTCACCCCAGCCCTGTTTCAATTGAAGGCTCCACAAGCCTCTAGGGAATGAGTGGTCTAGAGGAAAAAGAGCAGAGGGGAGAGAATATGGTGGCATTTTCAGGCCCCAGGGCTGCCTGTCATCCACCTGCTTCACTCAGATCTCAACCAGACTGCACCAGGAAGACATACCTCCTCCACCACCCAGCTGCTGTGGGGGGGTGGGAGGGGGTGGGAGAGTGGGGGGGATTGTAACCTCCTGATGCTGCCCTCAGGGAAATGTCACTCTAGCCTCTGCCGGACAGCGCCCCCTCCATCGTCCCCCCCAACAATCTCCCCCAGCAGGCTGAGCTGACCATCTCCCTAGGGCGGAGGCAGTCTGGGTTCTCTCATTATCTCTCCCTACCCCTTCCCTGCCACGCCCCCATCACAGACCATCTGTCCTTGCACTGCCCACCCTCAGCCCTTTTAATAGCACCGTCCCTAGAGAGACGGGCCTCCAGGTGGCTTCACAGCGGGTGGGGGAGGGCGGGACATCCCGGGGCCTTGAGATGAGGTGGGTGTCAGGGAGGCAGGTGGCTAGGAAAGTCCTAATGAGGGAGGTTTCTCTGAGTTGGGCGCCTTGCTGAGCTCCCACTGGGGTGGATGGATGAGTGCGCACACAGCACACAGGAAGGGAGGAAAGGGCAGAGGGAGAAGAGAGGACGCCATTCTAAAAATACAGCCCGTCTGCGTCGTGTGAGCTAGTTTCCTGGGAAACCTCTGGGAACACAAAGCGCAGCAGGGTGGCAGGGTGTGATCCTGTGGGGACCGAGGACTTAGGGCGGCAGGTCCTCCTGCCTCCTGGGCTGAGGGTTAGGACGAAGGCTCAGAGCTGCCACCTGGCCAGACATGGGCTCCATCCAGGCCTGGGACCTTCGACGTCCTCGTTGTTCTGTAGGAGGGGCAAACAGGACAGGGTGGCTTCTGACCAGCCAGCTGCTGGGGACCCGCTGCAGCGGGGGAGGGGGAGGCTAGAGACACATTCATCCCTTCACCCTTTAGGTGACCCGGCATTAGAGTGTGAGCGCTAAGCACTAGGCATCCGGTCCGGGGCCTCATTTAGCCTCAGTCTCCTCACCTGACTTCCGGTCAGGGTGAAGTGTGATAGCGCAAGGAAAACTTTACCAACCTTGTAAGGAGAAATTTGGCCGGGCGGTGGTGGCACATGCCTTTAAACCCAGCACTCAGGAGGTAGAGGCAGGCCAAGCTCTGTGAGTTCTAGGCTAGCCTGGTCTACACAGTGAGTTCCAGGACAGCCAGGACTGTTATACAGAGAAACAGTGTCTCAAAAAACAAACAAACAAACAAACAAACAAACAAAAAACCAAAAAAACCTAAGCCAGCTTGGTCTACATGGTAGACCTGTAACTAGTTACAGATTAACCCATGCTACACAGTGTGAGACTCTGTCTCAAAAATTAATTAATTACATTCTTTTTAAAAATGTCTCCCCCCTACACTTCAGAGTGGACACCATATTTTCTTTTTCTCTCATAAATTACATCCTGACTGCAGTTTTCCCCCGTCCCCTTCCCCTGATTCCCCGCCCCCTTTACCTCTCCTCTCCCCCAGATCCACACCCCCTGCCTCCCCTCAGAAAAGAGCAGGCCTCCCAGGGATATCAACCAAACACGGCATAACAAGATGCAATAAGACCAGGCACATAACACCACCTCAAGACTGGACAAGGCAGCCCAGCAGGAGGAAAAGGGTCCCATAAGTAGGCAAAAGAGTCAGAGACAGCCTCCCCTCACCCCCTTAGGAATCCCACAAGAACACCAAGGTACTCAGCCACAGCATATATGCAGAGGACCTAGCTCAGACCCCTACAGGCTCCCTGGTCTCTGCAAGCACCCGTGAATCCTGGTCGGTTGATTCTGTGGGCCGTGTTCTCATGGTGGACACCCTATTTTCAGTCCTCACCAGTCCCTCCAGAAGCAAGCCAGAAACTAGCTGTTTATTATGAATATTTTCTCAGGGTTTTACTGGCTATCTCAGAACTCACACCCCACCCCACTCCAACCCCCTGCTGTAGCTCACCCTCTACCCTGCTCCCTTCTGGGAACTGTGGATGTGATGTGCAGTCTTCAGGATCTTCTTGTGGGGCCATTTGAATCTCTCATACATGGTATGATACCGAATGCTTTTGTAGCTGCTTTGTAAAAGTCCTTACCTTTGTTATACATGTGTGACAACATGCATGCAGAGGTCAGAGGACACTTGTGGGACTCAGTTCTGTCCTTTCACAGTGTGGGTTCTGGGAATTGAACCCAGTTGTCAGGAATGGTGGCAAATGACTACCTGCTGAGCCATCCCACCAGCCCTGTGATTTGCATTTTATTAATTGTCACACAGCATTTCCCCGTGATTTAAAGTCATCATAGTCAGATCACCAAAGCGATGTGTGACTCTAGTGGCCCACTGGTGGGCTTTTGGCTTCTTCCAGCTTCTCTGTTGATGGTGACACTGTGAGCATTCCTAAGACTAAGCTATTAGTTACCTCCCTGGCTTTCTTCAGAAGTCTCCCCCAGTGAGGGGATTTGCTGAATCTGACAGTGTGAGTCTTTAGGATATATATATTTTTTCTTTTTGGTAATCCATATTGACTATACCCCGGCTGTATCCCCAGCCCATGGCTTGAGCCTTTTGAGGAATTTTCATTCATTTTTGTATAATTGACCTCCAGGGGGGAAAAGTGTCAGTGTTTTTGTGGCATGCAAATTTAGAAAGTGCCATTCTGGAGCTGGACATGTAGCTCAGTGGTATCATGCTGTGTAATGTGTGGGGCTCAGGGTCCCATCCCCAGTGCCACCAAAATCCAGAAAATGCTTCTCTCTGTGCTTCTGAGCGAGCACTGCCGGCTTTTCCATGGCCATAAAGGGGGACAAATGAGTGTCTTAGTATTTATTCATTTGTTTGAGACAGGGTCTCAGTATAAAGTCCTGTGCAGACCAGGCTGGCCTCAAACTCACAGAGATCCACCTGCCTCTGCCACCATGCTGGCTGAATTATCTTATTTTAATCTGAATTTCTTTTAGTATCTCTCTGTGTCTTGATGAGTGTCTAGTGCCAATCCTTGACTTCTTCTCCTGGGTATGCTCTGCCCTCTGCCGTTATACCCAGGTGAGCGATGGTTCAGCCTCTCATGCAAGCACCTCATCCTGGGTTGTCACTGTCCAGTGTTTGCTGCTGCTGCACCCCTGCACAAAGACACGGAGGGCAGATGTGTACCCACTGTATAAGGGTGACCCTTTCTTCCACCAAAGGTCAAAAGTTTCTACCTTGGGGCTGGAGAGATGGCTCAGAGGTTAAGAACACTGATTGCTCATCCAGAAGTCCCGAGTTCAGTTCCCAACAACCCACATGGCGGCTCACAACCATCTATAATGAGATCTGGTGCCTACACATAATAAATAAATCTTAAAAAAAAAAAAAAAAAGTTTCTGCCTCTGCCTGAGTGACCCAGAAATCAGGGTGTGGGACCTTCTGATGTCTGTAGGCTGAGATCACATGTATCGTCTGTCCTGACCCACGCTGTGTTCAAGTCCCAGGAAAGAGCCCTCACTTCCCATCCTCTCCAGCTTCAGTCACTCTGAGCCCGCCCTTCTGCCTCACAATAAATGCAGAGCTTTGTTTGAAACTTACAGGGATCCTCTTGTGCTGCTTAGTTTTGCAAAACGTGATTTTATTTGAAAAGAGCAAGTACAATATACTATTCTTGACATGAGCAGGTCTTGGAGAGAGATCAGTTGTGGTCACTTGGGGGCAGCAGCCCTGGCCTGTGATACCCTCACTGGGCAGCTTCAGAACAAGGCCCAACCTCATGTTCCCTTCTTTCTAGGGCTTCTGCTCCACGACGTGACCATGGCCGGGCTGCAGGAGCTGCGATTCCCTGAGGAGAAGCCCCTGCTCCGGGGCCAGGATGTGACAGAGCTGGTGAGTCGCCCCTTCCAGGTCCTGGGGCCGTGTGCCACCTTGTGGTGGAGAGGGAAATTGCGTGTTTTTCCGCAGTCTTGCCGGTGGTGATGGGGAGAACCTCCCCGTGAGCTCAGAGCCACCCAGAACTGATGGGTTCGTTTCTTGAGAAAGTTGCAGGGTCAGCCTGAGTGTCCATCCAGTGTGGCTGGGTGTGCACCCCGCCCACCTTGTTTTGTAGCTGGGATAGGCAGGAGCCCAGCACTTAGCACCTTCAGCTCTGTGTTTTATTTCCACCTACCTTCCCAGCCTCGGGGCAGAAGGAGCAGCGAGGATTGGGATCAGATGATTTAGCAGGGGCTCTGGGGAGTCCAACCTGGTGAGGCCACAGCCCTGCCCCTGAACAGGGCGTGGTTGGTCATTCAATGCATAACCTCGAGCAAAGCGCCCACTCCTGGGTTTTTTGAGGGTGGTAGCCTGTAGGGCCAGAGGTGAGCTGCATATTTGGTAAGCTCTTCATCCTCGGTTCCATTGCTCCTGGTCCACAGGCGATCCCCCTGCGAGGTTACCTGCAGGAGCCTCCTCCCCATGTCCTCATTTTTCTTTGTGCAGTACAACCCTTTAAAAATGCACACGACAGTCCTGTGCATAACCTTCCCAGTGGTTGCCGTCTCCCGCAGACTGCTATGGCCGTTCCTGAGGCTAGGGATATAGCCTCCTCTTTCCCCTGCCTTCCTCCTTCCCAGCCTCCTTGAGTGTTTCTGTCATTTCCCAGCTGCTTCCTCTGCTGGAAGACATTAGCCCAAGATGACAGGGCAGGCTCCCTATTTTATTCTGGCCTCTGCTCAAGTGCTCCCAGGAAGCCTTTGCTGACCACAGGCTTGTGACTGGCACCCCTGCACACTCTTTTCACTCCCAGCATGTGTCATCAGACCCTCACCCTGAAGCACGGGTCTGTCGCATGCCCAGGTCTCTCCAGCCTCCTAGCTGCAACACCTCCTAGCTGCCCCTTTCTCCTGACTCATGGTTCTTTCCTTCCTGCCTCTGGCTGCCTACCGCCTCCTCCTGCTGTGCCCGGTCTCTCATTTCATGCCAGGGGCCACCAGGGCCATAGTTTGCCACTCCGGCGTTTGGGATCTGTGTTTCAGACTCACGCAGAGCCTCGATCCTGAGTCAGCAAGAGGCTCTTGCTGGATACCTGGTCACCTCTGCTTCTGCTTTTTCCAAAGGGGTATTAAAAAAAAAAAAAAAAGCCCAGTGTAGCCTCCTCGTGACTCCCAGTGAAGTCCTTGCGGTGTCGGCTGGCTGCACGTTTGTCCTCCGTAGCTGCCCTTTCTCAGGCCGTGATGCTGGCGAGTTCTCAGCATCCTGAGGGCAGTGCCTGCCTGACCGCTTCAGTTTCTGAATGGCTGTAGTTTGCCAGGTGCACACTTTTGTATCCAGAGAGCAGTGAATACCTCAGGCCCTCCGTATCCGTGGTGTCCACACCCAGGCCTTCAGTTAGACAGAAGTAGCCGTAGAAAAATCATCTGTACATGCATTTTTCTTGTCCTATTCCCTTAACAGCAGAGTATAGCAACCATTTCCATGACATACGCATATATTCTAGGAAGGGTGTTATAGGAAATCTAAAGCTGATTTAAATTGTATGAGAGGAGAATCGTGGGTTCTGGGCAGATATAATGCCATCTTAGAGAATTGGAGTTTGGTACCTACAGAAGGTTCTGGAACCAATGCAGAGGCAGGGGGATGACTATATTATATGTGCCTTTCCACCTCCATAAGCCACTTAAGACTGGCTTTTCCTGAAGACTGCAGGGTCTGGGGAGTCCCAGGTTCTATGGGACACTGGCTGCCCCCTCTCTGCACCTCCTGGGCCTCCCTGCCCCTCCTGGGCTTCTCTGTTCGTCCAGACCCTCTCCTGCCCTTTGCTCTGACCTCAGACACCTCCTGTGGTTCCCAGGGATTCCTATTGGCTCATTTTTCTGCCGTATCTTGGCTTGTGGATCCCATCTCTCCCACGCGCCTATTTCCTGGGCCCCTAACTTCCCGAGAGCATATATAAGCACACCCTACCATTATCTGCCTCATCCTTTCTGTCAGACTGTGTTCTTTAACAGAACTACCTCCCTCCTTCCCTGAGGTAATTACCTTCCCACACTTGCTTTTCATCGCTCTCACTGAAGGCACTTTGGTGAAAAGCTCCCTCAGTGACCAGCCCTTCCCCTTTCTGCCAGCAGCCCCCTTCCTAAGGGATTCCAGAAGTGGCCACCCTCCTTCCCTAGCTCCCCTTGGCTTTGGAAGAATCAGTAGGTCTCACTACATAGCTGAGGCTGACTTTGAACTCCCGACCTCCTGAGTGCTGAACTACTGGCACTTGCTACCATGCCCAGCTATGGGTGTCTTCTGAGCCACATGCCCCTCCTTTGTGATGTCAGATTGTCCGTCCAAATTGGCCTGTGTCTGGGAGCCCACTCTAGTCCAGGCTCTATGTGGCCTGATAGGGTCCCCCTGTCATGGCATCTGGAGTCCAGAGGCAGGACAGGCACTGTTGGAAGATGCTACTGCCAGCTTCACATAGACCCAAGAAGTTTGAGAGAGTCAGATGGGCCTTGACAATCCCTAATGTGCATAGGTCAGGACACTGAACAGGCCTCAGCTACCCTCCCTGCCCTGGGGGTGACAATCATGGCGCCTCTCGGCTCCTTCATCATCCTCTGCCCTTGTGTGCAGCGATCCAAAGCGGGCACTCAGGCAGAGATCCTGGTGCATTCTGCCCCTGGAGCAGTCCCCAGTCTCCCTGACACCCTACAAGATAGACATCCTTGCACTGTTCATACCCTGACCCCCAGCACTGGGTAAGCTCGTGAGCCACTGTGTTAGCATGAACATGACTGGGAGTCAGAAGACCAGTCTCCCCCGGGCAGAGCCCTGGGGGCTGGGCTAACGTGTCCCCTTTGTTTGCTCTCCTTAGGACAACCCTGACACAATCCTCTCAGTTGTGGACACGGACTGGAAGGTAGGTGAAGGCTCCGCCTCTCCAAATGTGGGACCCGGATCTGTGTGGACCTCATTCCTACTGGGCTGGGTCTCAGAGGAGAGTCAGCCTGTCTGCATGTCCATGGTGGCGGGGACAGGCCACCTCATGGTGTGATGACCACCCCGACTGCTCACAGCCCCCACTGCTCACACCACCTCCACCTGCTTCCTGCTGTAGCCGCTCCCCCCCTGCCCAGTGTGGGGGTGGGGTAGGGGGCTGGACCCTTTGTGAACAGGACAGCTGGGGAAGAAGCAGAGGCCTCAGGCAGTGAGTGTGCAGAAGGGAGCGAGAGATGCTGTCACCTGAATCAGCATTTCCCTCCAGTGGAAGCTAGGCTGGCTGTGAAATAACTCCGGTTTCCATAGCAGCTGTTGCCTGGACAACCATGTCCTCTTTAGTTAGATGCCGAAGGTACCATGAGAACGGAACTTGCTCTTTGTTATATTCCTTCACATGATGATTTTTGCTCACCTGGCCAGCCGTTTCTGCCCTCTGAGTCCCCTCGAAACTGTTTATTTCCAGGTGTGCGTCTAACAGCGGCACAGAATGGAGCGGGAAATAGGTTTATAGGGTTCCCAGACTCCACTGGCCGTCCAGATATGACAAACCAATTCGGGCCCTCCTCCCCCGCTGCTGGATGGAAGTCACCCCCAGACCACTTTCTTTTCTCCACCTGACCTCTCCTTGGGTCAGCCTGTATGGAACAGTCTTGTAGTCTGGATACAGGAGGTGGGGCTCCCTGATGGCTCCTCCCCCTGAAGCAGCTAGCCAATGAGAATGAGGAGCTGGGCCTGCGCTGGTCCCTCGGTCATGTGCCTTTTCAAGGACATGAAGGGAGGCTATAGGCAGACCATGTGCCCATGGCCATACCCCCTGAGGTCACGGGCCTCAGCTGAAAGGAAAGCACAGGACTCTGCAGGTGGGGCCAATCGGAGTCCCTGAGAAGGAATGGGAGGGATGTGGCTGTGAGGTGGACCAGCCTGTTCAGAAGGGACAGCCAGAAATCCGAGCATGACAGGCCCAGGCATGGAAATCTCTGTTCTGTGTTACAAATGAGTGTGTGGGTGTGTGTGTGTGTGGGGGGGGTTAGTAGACAAGCCTAGGGCCACTGTGCATGGTGGGACCCTGGTTCTCAACACCCTTTGCTTGGTGAAGGGCATCGCCTTCCTGTCACCCTGGGAATACTACATAGAGGCCGGTTTGGTTTGGGTTTTCTTTTTTAAAGAAAAACACCCACAAAGATGGCTGGTATCTGGGCCACAGCTGGGGAGCCGCCTTCATCCCCAGCTCCACAGTGGCAGGCTGTCTCTGGCTTTGCGGGGTCAGCTGCAGGAGAAAGAAGCGAGACAGAGAAACCAGGAAGTACAAGAGATCCCATCTAGGTCCATTCGTGTCCACCGCCCCCCCATGCTGCTCTCAACCTGTTCTAGTCTGGGTCCGTCTATGTCTACCCCCAACACACACACACACACACACACACACACACACACACACACACACACACACACACGCTACTCTCAGACTGCTCCAGCCAACCCTCCACCCTGCCCCACGCCGCTCCCAGCCTGCTCGTTCTATATAGGGAAGCAAGTGGTGAAGCTTCAGTGCCTGTGAGGGGATGGTGTCCGGAGGCCCAGTGTTCGGACATCTTCCCCCCCTCCCCCCTGTGACCGTGACGAGGCACAGCCAACCATAGCACACAGGCACAGCAGACCGCCTGGCTTCTAGCCCTGTGAGGTAGGGCAGCTTACCACATGTCTGAAAAGTGGGTACTGAGTGAGAGAATGTGTAAAGCACTTAGGTAGGGTCTGGCATGCGGGGACCTTCTAATGTAAGTGTCTGCTCTCCTCGATGGGCATACCCCGGGCCTAGAATGCTGAGCAGCAGAGAAGTCCCGCTGGCCCTTACCTGAGTGAGAAAACCACCTGACTCCTGGGCCTCGGGCTCCTCGACTTTCTCTCAGGCTTCTGTGTCTCAGAAGCAGAGGATTAAAAACGTGGCCCCAGGACTCCGTAGAGAGCTGGTCGAGCAGACCCGGCCTTGGTCTGTGGGTTTGTAGCCAGCGAGCTGAGCAGAAACTGGTAGCTTGGAAGGGGTCAGCGTTGGGTCAGCATCGCTCTTGGGAGCCAGGGAGAGGGCCACCCCTCCGTAGCTAGTCAGGGAGTGGTTGGTCAGGGTCCGCAGGGAGCGGGAATCGGGAATCGGCGGCAGGACCTTCCTGCTTCCTGGAGAGACCCATGAGAAGACTTTAGGGGCAGACCAGGACAGGAGGGCTGGCTGGGCCACTGTTCCATGTCTCTGTTTGGGGGTGGCCTGGTCAGAGGTGGCACGGGGAAAGCTATCGGTACCCAAGACAGAGGCTGTTCCTAGGAAGGGTGCACGTCACTGATGCAAAGCAGGTCACCAGGCACCTGGGTGGGGAGCTGGCCACCCTCCCCTGGGACCCTCCAGGGTGCAGGGCATCAGCACAGACCAGCAGTGCTTTCCTCTTCCAAGGAGACGGAATGGGGGCACAGGTACCCAGCCCCCACCATGTGCCCTGTTACTTTTCTTCTCTCAGCCCTGGGGCTCCTTCTCTGTCACCTCCCTGGCCTACTTCTTCTCCCCTGCTCTCCTTGGCTTCCTGCTCGTCTGTGTACCCCATCTGTGTGCCTCTGTAGTAGGACAGGCCCATAGGGTCGAGGACCAGCTTGTCACCCTGAGCCTCCCTGCACTGATGGATAAAGCAGGCAGCCTGATGTGTGTCCTCCGGAGACCCAGGAGCTGGACTTCATACCGACTGGCTTCAGAGGACAGGGCTTGGGCTGAATGCTTGTGTGGGATGCAAGCATGTCGGCCCCCCCCCCCCCACCTCTGCTCCTCCTCCTCTGGTTGCTTTATCCTCTTGCAGGAATGTGAGGTCAGGGAGGACCAGGCCTTTTCTATTGCTCCTCTGCTCCTGCCCAGCACCCCGAAACCAGACCCCTAAACTCCACACTCTCAGGGCTGTGGGTCAGTCCTGGGTGTCTGCGCGGGTAGGGTGGGAGATACCCAAGGGGAGAGACACCCAGTGGCAGACCCTGAAGCAATGGGTAAACCTAGGTGCTCCCCAAATCAGTGATGTCCTCCTCCTCAACCAGTAGCTGTCCTCAAGGTGATGTGACCTAGGCTGTCATCTCGCTGGGATGGCTGGGCCTGGGAGTCAGACCATCCAGATACTGGGTCTCTCAGGACCTCCATGATCCCAGGGGATGGGTCCAAGTGCTGCAAGTCCAGCTTTTCAGGCCACCCTGCATTGGTATGCACATCCGTGAGATGCGTCTGTATGCGTCTGTATGCATGATGCACCTGTGAGGCCCTAGCGGATGCTTCCCAGAAGCCACATACAGCTGTACCCGATGGAAGGTGCCTGGGTGTCAAGCACCCTTGAGCTGCAGGGGCTAGGGACCATCGGGGGTGTTGGGTCGCTGGGGCGGGAGGGGCCGAAGCAAGGCAGAGTGAGCGAGGCTCTCAGAAGCCAATAGGAGCCAGGCTTGTCTCCTAACAGCCAATGTGGGAGCAAGGACTCGGAGTGAACAAGTAGCTGCTCAGAAACCCTTCAGGGAGGAGGGACCAGCCTGGGCAGGGCCGGGATCTGTGTATAAAATCACTGGGAGCTGTGCCCCATCACAGAGCCGAAGTCTTCCACCTAGGCTGCCCCCTCCCTCCAGACCGAGTGACTCAGGTTTTGTCTGCCCTTTCCGGTTCAGCGAACTCCCTTCCTCGGCAAGATGCCGGAGTGCTGGGATGGGGTGAGTGAGGGTCCTGGGGGGCTGCGGGATGGGCAGGGAGGATGGGGCATCCTTGTGACCTACAGAGGACAAGGTGTCCTCCTGCCCTGACTGGTGACAGCTCTGCCCGGATGCCTGTCTTCCTGGTCTATTCGGGCCCTGGATGGAGGGCGGGGTAAGAAGGATGATGCCTGGGAAATGCAGTGGGCGCACTGACCTCTGTTTGCTGGCTTGTGTTCTCTGCCTCCTGTGTGAACTCCTGGGGTCCCTTCAGCTTGGTGTGTGTTCTGTGAGCCTCTGGCCTGTTCCTAGCGTCTGTTAGGTTTGTACCTGCAGGGTCTGGGCTGTGGGGGATTGCCTTGATGCCGGGTAGCTGCAGCAGGGCGTCATGTCTCCATGGCGGTGTGTCCCCGGTGCACCGCAGTGCCAGGCAGAGGAGTGGGAGTCTGGGTTTTCGGGCAGGAGTATCGCAGAAGAGTCAGGGGGAGGCTGCTCTGCTTTATTTTACAGGGTAGGGGGAGACAAGACGGGAGCCCTGAGCTGGCAGGGCGTGGAGCCTCAGGACACCTCCTCTTGCCGTGGGGGAGGAGCAACAGCTACCCAAGCCCTGTGCTCTTCTTCAAGGAGGGAGATGCGAGGGCAGGTTTACCCCGCACGCACGCGTTCCATGCCCCGGTCACTCATTCTCCTTTCCTGCCTGGTCCTAAATCAGCCTCCGCCCTCCCGTGCAGACCTTGTCTCCTGAATTACCCAGGAAGCCGCTGAAAACAAATCCCACCACATCCGCTGCCCGTGGTGTGTCACAGCCCTGTTCTGTCCCTCTTCTCCCCAGCCCTCAAGGTCACTGGTGAGGGGAGACAGACCAGACCGAGAGGGGACCTCAAAGCCCGCTCCCTTGCCGCCTGCCGCAATGCATCCCTCTAGCGCCCACCTGGAGGTGGGAGGGGGGCTGGGCTCTGACGTCACTGAGAGCCAATGGGAACACTCTACCCTGGGAACTGAGGGGCTGACAGTCTGCTGGGCGGCGCCCCCTGAGGCATGTTTCCCTCACTCTAGTCAGCACCCTGAGGGGTGGGGATGCTCAGCTTCTGTCAGACAACCTGGGTCTGAGTTCTTGGCCCAGGGTTGAGGAGAATGAAGTAGTAAAGAAGTTGGTGGGAGCATTCAGTCAAGGTCACTATACCCCAGGACAAGAAATTTGGTTAGCATCACTCCCTTAGAGCCAGCCCCATGATCTGATCAAAGCCAGCACTTCCCCACCTGGGAACTGAACCTTCCTTCACAAGGCCAATGCTGTGACTGATGGTATCTGCCCGGAGATAGGGACTTGGGCAGCCACGTCAGGGTTGGGAAGGGCTGTGCAGACTACCTTGGTAGCAGAGGGCAGATACCCCTCACACACCCCAAGGGGCCGATTTTGGAGAATTCCTAGGTCCCTGTGTCCTTGCAGAGCAAGATCGGACCCACCGCAGCAGAGAACTGCCCCTTTGCTGGCTGTGTGGTGTTTTTACACTGTGCACCTCACGCTCCATCCCTTCCTCTAGAGCTGAGAGAACAGTGGAGTGACCGTAGCAGGGACCCCAGAGGAGAAAAGCAGCTGGCTGGGGTGGGGGACAGCCTGCTTACAAGGTAGGCCCCTTGGGCGGACCTCAGTCTCCCCCTCAGAAAATGCTTGGTGCCAGGCCACAGCCCTGAGCTGGCATCTTGTCAGCCCTGGGCTTGACCTTGGGCAAGTCAGTTATCCTTTCTGGGCCTGTGTCTTCCTGGAGAGCAAGCTGTAGAGGGCTGGGGTCCAGTGAGGAATAAATGAGATGTCACGTGTCAAGCACCAGTGAGCAGGAAGCTTTTCTTGGTCAAATGGGTCCTGAGGGAGGACAGCCCTGGAAGGCTATGTTGGGCTTGGGCCTAACTGAGGACCACAGGACGAGACTCAGGCCTCCCAGCAGAGTGTGACTCCAGAGTACAGCCTATGGTCATGGGCTTATCACCACATTTCCTTCTGAAGACCAGTCTGAACAGTAGACCCTCTGATACCACACCCAAAAAAGCCAGTCTGTGGGAAACTGGCTTTGTCATGCACATCTCCCTTTTGGGAAACCAGTGTCCCTGGCTAGATTCCCTCTGTCTTGAGTGGCAGATAGGAAGCTCGATACACAGTGCTCAGTCACTTGCTGTTTCTCTCCTGTTGGGGACCGTAACACCAGCTCCATCTCTTGGCTACTGGCAGTGGTATCAGAACCCCTGTGGTAGAGGGCAGGGTATGTTCAACTCTGACCAGTGTGTTGGATTTCCTCATTGAGAGCCCAGGAATGACTGTTTGCAAAGAGGCCAATCAACAGGGTATCCCTTCAAGGTTCGGGGTGCCAGCAGCAACAGCTCCCTTCTCTGGGCCATGTCTACATACTGTAGCTCCCACAAAGCCTCTGTGGATGATTTGAGAAGCTGTCTGTCCTGCTCGGAGTCACATAGAACCAGGTCCCCCTGAAGGCCTGAGCAGCAAATCCAAGGGACCAAGGTGTGGGACCTGGGAATAGGGACTGCAGAAGACCTTGGAGGCAAGCATGGCTAGCCCAGTTCTGCCTGAAGAAGGCCGTGGAGATGTGTACCACAGGGCAGGGAATTTGAGGGAGCAGGAATGGGGACAGATGTGTAGATTGGGAGCAGGATGTAGCTGACGTAGAAACATTTGCTGTGGATTCTAGGTGGGGTGGCAGAGGCCATTCTGCAGGAAGAGGGAACACCTTGGTTGGTAATGGAGGAGGAGCTTGGGCTGGGGAGGCAGAGCCCTCTTGGGAGGGCTGTGTGAAATGGAGAAAGCTGACCTCCCAGGACCCTATGGTGGGCTGGATGTGGAGCGGGGGCAGGGCAGTGCAGGCTGGTTTGTAGAGGGAATCGGGATGTCCCTGTGCTGAGCGTCTCTGAGGAGGAGGCTCCACCTGTCCCCTGTGGGGTGACTTAAGGGGATAGACACCTTGGCTAGGGGCTCTATCACCTCATTCCTTAAGAACCAGAGGTTCCAGCCGGGTGGTGGTGGCGGCGGCGGCGGCGCACGCCTTTAATCACAGCACTCGAGAAGCAGAGCCAGACGGGTCTCTGTGAGTTCGAGGTCAGCCTGGTCTACAGAGCGAGATCCAGGACAGGCACCAAAAACTACGCAGAGAAACCCTGTCTCGAAAACAACAACAACAACAACAACAAAGAACCAGTGTTTCCAATGCCATCTGTCCCCTCTAGGAACATGACATCGAGACGCCTTATGGCCTTCTGCATGTGGTAATCCGGGGCTCTCCTAAAGGGAACCGCCCAGCCATCCTCACCTACCATGACGTGGGCCTCAATCGTAAGTGCAACTATGCCCTGATCCACCCTGCCTGGCCTTCAACGGCCATGCAAGTGAGGACTCCTCCCCTCCATGCACCACCCTGCAGATCCCAGTCCCCCCTCCCCACTGTGGCTTAGCCTCTGGCCTGGGATTCCCCACTGGGCTCTGAAGTCCTCCGACCCCTGACATCTTTCATGCCCGTCCTTTATTATTGCCCACTAAGAGCTGTGTCTTTGCAGACAAGCTGTGCTTCAACACCTTCTTCAACTTTGAGGACATGCAGGAGATCACCAAACACTTTGTGGTGTGCCATGTGGATGCCCCCGGGCAGCAGGTGGGGGCGTCACAGTTTCCTCAGGGGTAGGTACCCCAGAGTCTCTTCACTCACTCCAGCCCTGTGCCCTCACCGTACCCAGGTCCTGAACTTCCGCTCTGCCTACAGGTACCAGTTCCCTTCCATGGAGCAGCTGGCTGCCATGCTTCCAAGTGTGGTACAGCATTTTGGGTGAGTCCCTGCCAGCTCCTGACTCTGGGTTGGGGGATAGGAGTTGCCCACACCACTGCAGCGAGCCTGGCTTCAGCTAGGGGCTGAGGCTGGAGGGTGAGACCTGCTCTGGCTGAGGTTCGTGGAAAATGACATCCTAGCCATAGAGTGACCTGCTCTACAACAGGTTCAAGTACGTGATCGGCATTGGAGTGGGAGCCGGAGCCTATGTGCTGGCCAAGTTTGCGGTGAGTTTCCCCACCCTCCCAGAGAACCGCAGTCCAGACCAAGAGGGTGATGATCCCAGGGCCACAAAGGGCTTTCCCTGTTCTTCCTCCTCTTCTTCCTTCCCCTCTGCTCAGAAAAAGCCCTTTCTCCATTTTTCCCTCCAAGGAAGTTAATAAAAGGAAGGAGGGAGGGAGGGAGGGAGGGAGGGAGGGAGGGAGGGAAGAGAGGTGCTGGGGTGTGGCTCCATGATAGTGTTCACCTTGCACGTCTCGGGCTCTGGGTCCCATCCCTAGCATCACACAAAAACAAAATAGATGGACTGGCAAGATAGTTTAGCAAGTAAAGCACTTGCTGCACCAGCCTGGAGACCTGAGTTCGATCCCTGGAGCCCACATAAAGGAGGAAGAAGAAGAGGGACTCCACAGAGTTGTGACATGACACACACACACACACACACACACACACACATATACACATACACACACACACAAATCATAAATGAGTAATTAGCATAAATCAGAAAAGGGAGTTCTTTCCCCATACGTTGCTTCAGAAGACTGTTAGCTGCTACTTGCTTACCCTTCTCCAAAGCCGAATTCCTGTTGTTGACTAACTTGTCCCTCTGCCCACCAGCACAGGTTGTCCCCAACGGATGAGGCACCATCCGGACACAAATGGTCTTTTAACCCAATGCTGCACTAACACTCAGGTTCTGAGGTTTAAAGAGAACCTCATTTCAGAAATCGCAGGTTAGGCAGGAAAGCCTTCGTCTCTAAAGCCAGGAACTGTTTTAGGATTCAGACATTTATTAAAAAAGAAATAGAATTCTCACCTCCAGTTTCTGTCCCCACACTGAGCCATTTTGTTGGCTGCAGACTACCCCAGACCCTGCAGACAGACCGCAGGACTCTGTATGTGTCTGTTACCTGTTCTCCCTCTGTGAGAGCCAACAGCCAAACAGAAAACCCTCTGTCTCAGTCAGCACAAGGCTGGCTTTGAAGAGGTCCGTGTCCTGACTTCTACCCCAGGGTCTTCAGCCATAACAAGCAAGGAAGGAAACAACCTGTTTTAAGATTTTAAGATGGGGCCAGCAAGCTGGCTCAGCAGGTAGAGGGACTTGCCACCAAGCCTGACAACCTGAATTTGATCCCCTGGACCCACATGGTGGAAGGAGAAAACCAACTCCCCTAGGGTCTTGCTTCATATGAGAATGTACACACACACGAATGAATGAATGAATGAATGAAGAAATGTAAAAAATTTACAAGATTAAAAGATGTTTAATATTCAGTTTTGCAACACCGTCAGAAACATACCAAAAGCATTGGAAGTATGGCTTCGTGATAGAGCGCTTACCTGGCATGTGTTACGGTAGGGCTCTGGGTCCCTATCCCCAGAACCACACGTACAAACGCAAATACATATCCATGTACTAAAAGGGGTAAAAAGCTGCTATAATGGATTCTACGTAAATCAAAGGACTTTTAGGGCAGAGAGGAGGAGCCGCGAGGCCCCTGGCATGGGAACCGTGTACAGACCCGGGTACACAGTTGGCCCATCTGTGGTGTCTTGAAGACGTCCCCAAGCAAGAGTTTCATGGCCTGTTTTCCCTCACCGCGCAGCTCATTTTCCCTGACTTGGTGGAGGGGCTGGTGTTGATGAACATTGACCCCAACGGAAAGGGCTGGATCGACTGGGCCGCCACCAAGGTGAGCCTCGAGCCCACGTGGCCTGGCTGTGAGAGCAGTGACCCGAGGCAGGCCTCACTCTGGCTTTCCCCCCCTCCTGCAGCTCTCTGGCTTGACCAGCACTTTACCAGACACGGTACTCTCCCATCTCTTCAGCCAGGTAAGGGCCGGATCGGATGGCATGTGGGGCATCCTCAGGAGCAGGGGCTACAGGCTCAGCCGGCACGGGCGGGTGCTGCAGGTCGAGCCATAGCACCGTGGGGCATTGTGCCGTGTCTGAGGTGGCCAGTGGGAAGCCCTTCCACTCCCGAGGCCCCTCCTCTGCCTTCCAGACCACTCCTGCTGGGAGTGGGGCCAGGGATCTTCTGTAGGTGACTCCCGTGTGCCCTCTCAGAGCCCTGAGTCCCTGCCTGTGTGTACCCCCTCCCCTCCTCCCCCGCCCAGGAGGAGCTGGTGAGCAATACAGAACTTGTGCAGAGCTACCGGCAGCAGATCTCGAACGTGGTGAACCAGGCCAACCTGCAGCTCTTCTGGAACATGTACAACAGGTGTGGGGGTCCCCATCCCCCGTGGGAGGGGGCAGGGCGGGCAGCGCCATCCCCAGCTTGTAGAGGGGCTGCTGTTGAAGTCTGGGAGAGGGCAGCTTCTTGCCCAGCGTGCAGCCTCCTCGGAGCTGATGGGGAGCAGGGCCGTGGACTCTGGTCCCTGGGTTCTTGCTCTTCTCCGTTGCCGGGTGGAGAGAATGTCGGCAGCACCCCTGGTCCCCACTTTGGGACTAGGTGCTCAGCCCTGCTTCTGTAAACTTTTAGTAAGGAAGCTCCGGCTGGAAAAGACTTCAGTGAGGAAGAGAGTCAGATGCAGATATTTAGTCAGGGTTGTATGTGTGGTCCTGGAGCAGCAGCGGTATGCAAGACGGAAATGTCACAGACACCGCAGCACATTCCTGGCACAGCTTGGGGGTTCTGGAAAGGAGTCATGATAAGGATAGCCCAAAGGGTCCCGTGCACGCAGAGCAAGTCCGGGACTCCCAGGTTTACCAGTTGGCAGTGTTGGGACCCACCCCTGGGATGCCCCCTTTACTTTTGCCCCTTCCCCACAGCCGCAGAGACCTTGACATTAACCGGCCTGGGACCGTGCCCAATGCCAAGACGCTCCGGTGAGTGCCTCCTGCCCTCCAGCCTGTCCCTGCCTTTGCCCCTAAACCCAGGCCGGATGACCTTATCCTTTGTCTCATAGTTGCCCCGTGATGCTGGTAGTCGGAGATAATGCACCTGCTGAGGACGGGGTGGTGAGTGTGGCTCCCCTGAGCAGGGGTGGGGGGTTGGAGTCGGGGGCAGGCCCTGAATGAGGGGTTTCCCAGATACTCTCCTGCCATCTGGTCACACACCGGGGCCTGACCACCCCCACCGTGCAGGTGAAGGGGCCTGGTGAGTGGATGGAGCTAAGACCAGGGCCATGCTGCCTCGGTGGGCCCTCCTATCCCCCCCCCCCCCCCGCGGCGTCGCCCACCTCAGTCTCCACACGCTTTCAGTTTAGAGCCCAAGGCCCACTTCTTCCAAAGTTTGACCCAGAAGTGACTCACAGACATCCGTACTCACCCTGGAGCCACCCGGGCACCCACGGTGGGGCAGTGCCTGTTCCCACTCACGTTAGAGTTCTGGCAGCACACAGTCCCAGGGTGGGTGCCTATCAGCCCAGGCGTGTTCAGACGATACCAAGCTTTCAGGGGCTCCTGAGGGAGGTTGCAAGGGCCGAGTGTGGGCTGCACCGGCCATCTTGACCTAGGCAGGGCCCGTGTCCCCTGCTGTCCCTCACCTGCCCAGATCCTCTGGTCCATCCTGCTAGAGGAACCTTCTGCCCAAGCCTTGTCCTGTCCCTGCCCCACTCGCATTTGTGAGTGGGATTTCAGGCCTCCAGGGACTTAGAAGCCCTAGCAGGAGAGAGCCTGGGAAGGAAATCCTTGGGCTTGTACCCTCCTCCTCCTCCCCTCCCTCCCCTCCCTCCCCTCCCTGCTCTGGGCACAGACCCTGCCTAGGCAGTGGCGCACGGGTTTGGCTGCAGCTGGCTCCTTGTCCCCAGGTTGAGTGCAACTCCAAACTGGACCCAACCACCACAACCTTCCTGAAGGTGAGACACCCCACCCCACCAGCCCCGTGGCTCAGCTGCAGGGAGGGGGTCTGCTGGACAGCAGGGGAGCAAGATGGTGCTTTTGAATAGCACAGTCTGTCCAGGTATTGGGAGGGCCTCCTCAGTCTGCTCTGCTCTTCCCCTTTCAGATGGCAGATTCTGGTGGCCTTCCTCAGGTGACGCAGGTAAGACCATGGCCCTGCTGTCTTTGTATCACCCAGCTTGTTGTGGGGGCGGGGGGGGGCAGTGATGGCATCTTCCCCATAGCCCCAGGTAGCCAATCAGAGCACGTTCCTGTCCATCTTATTGCAGCCAGGGAAGCTGACTGAGGCCTTCAAATACTTCCTGCAAGGCATGGGCTACAGTAAGTACACATCCACCCACCCTGGGCGAGGGACCGGGACACAGTGCCCATGTGCTGGGGAGTCTGTGGGTGAGTGTGCTCTGTCAGCTGGACCCCAAAGGCTGGGCTACTCTCCGAAGACTCTGCATACATTGTAAGGTGTGCGTTCCAGGCCCAGACAGCTTCTGGGCTTGGGTAGGGCCTGAGGCATTATTCTGAGCCTGAAGTCAGGCCTGTTTGGGAGAGGACTCTTCTTCCAGCCCTTGAGAGTCCGGGGCCTAGGCTGGGTGCTGTTAGGGATGCCTGTTTCAGATAAGTCGCTCACACCCTATTGGGCTTAGGGTACCTCCAAAAGGCTCTTTCTCACAGTACAGGGTTAGCACCCAGGCCCATGGAGTCAAGAGAGGAAGTGGGACCTTCTGGATGTTAGTATGTCCAAACCTGTGGAAAATAAGCCTGAGGATCCGCTGGGAACAAGGGTTCTCAACCAGCTTTCTGGTCCCCATCCTTCCTGAAACATCCCTTCATGTAACGGTGATGAGACTCAGCCTATGTCCATGAGCATCCAACACACACACACACACACACACACACATACACCCAACACACACACACACACCACACACACACACCCAACACACACACACACACACACACACACACACATACACCCAACACACACACACACACCACACACACACACCCAACACACACACACACACACACACACACACCACACACACACACCCAACACACACACACACACACACACACACATACACCCAACACACACACACACACACACACACACACACACACACACACCCAACACACACACACACACACACACACACATACACCCAACACACACACACACACCACACACACACACCCAACACACACACACACACACACACACACACCACACACACACACCCAACACACACACACACACACACACACACACACATACACCCAACACACACACACACACACACACACACACACACCCAACACACACACACACACACACACACACATACACCCAACACACACACACACACCACACACACACACCCAACACACACACACACACACACACACACACACCACACACACACACCCAACACACACACACACACACACACACACATACACCCAACACACACACACACACACACACACACACACACACCACACACACACACACACACACACACACACACACACACACATGGGATTATGATGCTGGCGGCGCCTGTGTGCCTCCTGGATCTCTGGTCCCCTCTTAACAACACATACTGCCAGGAGACCCTCAGCCTCTGGGGCTTGTACATCCTTGGGACAGAAATAGGCTATCCCTCCACCCTGCCAGCCTCATGGGGAAATGGCAGAGAAAGACACAGGCAGAGAGAACTAGCCAGAACTCCAAGCCGGGCCCCATGCACTCTTGGAGCATGGCAGACATCTGTGAGGCGAAGAAGGAGCAACACCCGTAGGCACTAGAGTGTGTCCCTGGGCTTCAGGAGGAGTACCCAGGTGTCCCAGGAGTCAGAGGGGCTTGGGAAGATTGTACAGCCTCCTCCCCCCTTTACGTGCAAGACTGAGGTCTGGTAGAGCCGTGAGGACACTGGGTCTAGGACGTGGCCTCCGTGGGCCTGAAGCCCCAGCCTGGGCTGGAGAAGAGGGAGAGGTGAGAACCCCGAGACTGGCGTGTGGCTTCCACGAGCTGTCGTTTGGATGGGCTGCAGCAGCAGCAGCGGGCTCTCCGAGCCTCAGCCCTGCCCTGGTCGGTCCTCCCTCACTCTTTTGCCGGTGTGTCTCCTCTTGGCCCATCTCGATGCCCTTGGCCTGGCCGATCTTCACCGTGTTCTGTGTCTCCCCTCCCCTCGCCCTCTCTGGCTGTCTTCTCTCTTAGTTGCACACTTGAAGGACCGAAGGCTGAGTGGAGGAGCAGGTAGCCCCGTGGCCCCTCTCCTGATGCATGGACACCCTGCCTAGTCCCCCCACCCCCCACCCCTGCTCCCCCGCGGTGCTGCAGCCACACTCTGTCTTGCCGTGGTTTGGAATCTTCTGTAATGCTCAGCTCAAAGCCCCGGTGGCTCCCTGCTCCTCTGCAGACCCTGTCTCCTGCGGGCTCTGTCCCATGTGGGAACCTGATGCTGGCTGGTCTCAGAGCGGTTGTCTTGTTTTTAGGTTGCCGTGGGCTGTGGGGCTGCCAAAACTTTGGGAGTTAGAAGCACTAGGTTGGCCTTGGCAGGCATCACGTCTGTCCCTGGCCCAGCCTCCAGGAGTAGAAGCAAGATTCGGGGTAGTTTGTGGCTGTTTTGTGTCCTTCACAGAAGCAATCCTGCCTCCTACCCGGTCACTCTCTGGATAAAGGTCTAGTTGGCCACACAGTGTCTTCCTATCCCAGTTCAGAGTGCCTAATCAACACCTGCCCTACCCTGGCCATAGCTCTGGGTAGCTGTTGGGACCTAGGACCCTGCTGGCTGCAGCCCATTTGGCCTGCTCACTGTTGCTGGCACTGCATGCCTCAGCCTGGCGACGGAACCAGTACCAGCACCCTGGCTTGGGATGGGCCTCTGTGTTGTGGCAGGACTGGGTCTCACTGGCCGCTTTGCTTGCATTGCCCTTTTCCTGCCTGCTGGTACCCACTGTGCCTGTCCTCAGGACCCTTTGTCTTTGTCCACAGTGCCCTCAGCAAGCATGACCCGCCTTGCGCGCTCACGCACGGCATCCCTCACCAGCGCCAGTTCTGTGGATGGCAGCCGCCCGCAGCCCTGCACCCACTCAGAGAGCAGTGAGGGGATGGGCCAGGTCAACCACACCATGGAGGTATCCTGCTGAAGCCCTCGTCCTGCCCAAGACGCCTGCTTACCTGTCCCCAGGTCCCACTGCCGTCTCCGCACTGGCTCATCTTCCGTTTAGTTTATTTTTGTGAGAGTGAAGTGGAGGAAATGGGGTTACTTCTCTTTTATTTGAAAATTGAAGGGATCCACCTTAGTACAGCAGAAAAGTCTTGGCTGGCGTGAGGGGCTCGCCTCATCTACTCCCATTTCACTCAACGTGTTCACTAGTTGCTATGGCTCCTCTCATCTGCTCACCGTGGCCCTGGGGTGGGGCCAGAATATAGGATACGGTATTGAAGAAAGAATATGGCCCACCCCCTGGGCCTGGCAGATGTGAAGACGGCGTGGGGTTTGAAGATGGTGGGTGCTGTGCGTGCTTAGGCTCTGATGTGAGAGGGAGTCAGACCAATGGAGAGCCCTGAACCTCAGAGGGTCCCCTTCCTTTTAACCTTTGCACCAAGCACACCTATTCTGATAGTAGAGGTCACAGTCGTAAGGATGGAAACCACGAGAGGGCGCTCTCAGCAGCCAGCCGTTTTCCTGGTGCTCTGTGGGCAGGACAGGTGCTGTAAGGCTAAGCCAGGCAGAGCTATGGAGACAGCATATGGAGAACTCTGAGGGCAGGAACCCCCATACTCTACCACCCCAGGCCCAGGTCCCACCCTGAGGCAAAGGTCACGTGGTCTCCTACCCCTGGTGGCAGAGGGAAAAGGTTAAGATTGCTGCGTGTAGCCCCCGAGAACTTCATGATCCCTTTGGCAGTTGGAAGGTACTTGAGTCCTGCAGACCCCTCTTGTCCCAGATTCCACCCAGAGTGTTTGTGACAGTGCCCTGGTCAGCTTGGGCCAGTGTGACACAGACATCACTGGAGAAGTGAGCTTGTTTGAGAGGTCTGGTCCAAGACAGAAAGACACCGTGCACGACTTCTGCCTGCTGGAGGGGCTGGAGCTTGCTTGGTCCTGGGGTGGGAGATGGGCGGCGGCGGCGGCGGGTCCTTGATGTGAACAAAGGTGTAGTGGCCAAAGGCTCTTGATGCACCCTAGCCCTCTGGAGCACACAGCTAAGCTGTCTTCCTGAACACCTTCTCACCAGGTAGACTCGCAGCCCAGAAAACAGAGCTACTCTTTCAGCCTGGTCACTGGTTTCACACATTGTCACCCCCAAACGGGGAATAAAGCACTTAAAAAAAAGAGAAGAGCTGTGTGTGTATGGGGGAGGGTGTTACGGTGTGGGTGTTCTGCGCTGAGGACACTACACCCCTGTATCTGTGCCCCCCCTTCTGTAATTGTAAGCCATTTCTAGACTGCTCAGTCCAGTGGAGTGTATTCTGTCCCCAGTTCTGTTCACTCACGTGCTTCCGTGAATACTGAATGTGACTGTTTAAAGCTGGTAGAATTAATCCCTCACTGTAGATAGCACTTCGAGTATTGGACATCTTTTTGCTGTGTTCTAAGATATCTATATATAAATACCTATAATTATATATATATATGTATATCAGGTCCTCCTGTGTGTGGTTTCCCCATTGGTGGTTGTCTCCTCTTGGTCAAGGGGAACTTTCGATGGAGTTCACTACTTTCCTCTCTGTACAAAATTAAGAGCCTAATTTTGTGTATTCCAGTGGCTGATAAAAGAGATTTTGAGACGACAAAATGTAAAACAAAAACCCTTGTTGATGTAGAAAGTTAACTGTGCCGAAAAACTAATAAAGAACTTAAGACTAAAGAGTGAGTGTGGTGTTTGCTATCACATGGAAACTGTTTAGGTTACCTCGAGCTCCCATGGGTGGAGGATAGTAATTGTTTCTGTGTATCTCTATACCTTCAGTGCCTATTACATACATTGGGGAGGGGGGCGTGAGGGTTGGCATGGTCGCATTCTGTGCCCCAGGCTGGTCTTGAACACTCAGAAATCCTGCTTCAGCTTCCTGGGTGTTGGGATTATGTAGGCCACCCTGCATAGCTTTTTGTTTTTCCTTTAGGAGTGATAGGGATTGAACCAGGGTGGTCACACATGATGGGCAAGGTTCTGCCTTGAGGCTATATTACCCTGATCGAGACATGATTTTTACCGATCCTGACGCTACTTCTCAGTGTCACAGCTGAGCAAATAGCTTAGCCAGGCAGGCCTCTTCAAAGCAAGGGCACACCACGTTTTGCTTGGTTTTTGTTGCTTTGAGACACAGTCTCACTCTAGCCTAGGCTGGACAGGAACTCCCAGTAATCCTGTCTCAGCCTCCCAAGTACTGGAATTACACTGCCAACTTCTCCACGTTCAATCATTTGTTCCATCATTCATTCGCCTGATAGTGACTCCTTCCAATGTATCAGGCTTTAAAATAGCTGTCAGAAGATGAAAAACAAGAGTAAATTAGCAACTGTGGATGGGGGGGGGGGTCCATCAGATGTAGAGAACCTTCAGGCCACTTCAAACCCACGTGCAAACTGTCTAATCGAACGGAAGTCAGTGAGAGAGATGCCTGTCGCTAACAAGGGGTCGGTCCCTACCGCTCAGCAGCTAAGACCCCAGGAAGAAACCGGATTTGGTTCCTGCACCCTGCTCTCGGGGACGCGCCCAGAACTAGGGTGGAGGCAGCACAGAACTCGCCTGTGTGCTCGCGCGGTGTCTGAAGCCTCTGGAGGCCACGCCGGAGCCGCTGCGCGGAGGGAGGGAGGGAGGGAGGGAGGCGGGACCCGAGCTCCGCCCCGTCGCAGCGCGGAGGGAGGGAGGGAGGGAGGGGGGCGGGCGGGAGGGAGACGAGAGGCGGGAGGCGCGGCGTGGGTGCGGGACCCGAGCTCCGCCCCGTCCGCTCGCGTCCAGCGACGCCGGAAGCGCAGGGAGGACGCGGCGCCACCCTCCCGGCATGGCGGCTCCGGCCAAGCGCGCGCGGACAGGCGACGGGCCGCCCCTCCCCGCGCCCTGCCGGGTCCCGAGAGTCGCCGGCGCGCCCCTGACGCCCCCGGATCCCGGGCGCGGCCACGCCACTTGCTTCTCCCCGCTGGCGGCGGGGCCCAGCGGTGGCGAGCCCGACGGCGACGCGGTGGCCGGCTTCCTGCGCTGGTGCGCGGGAGTGGGGCTGGAGCTGAGTCCCAAGGTGGCGGTGAGCCGGCAGGGCACGGTGGCCGGCTATGGCATGGTGGCGCGGGAGAGCGTGCAGCCGGGGGAGCTGCTGTTCGCAGTGCCGCGCTCGGCGCTTCTGTCCCCCGACACCTGCTCCATCGGCGGCCTGCTGGAGCGAGGTGGGTAAGGGGCAGAGGGCTGGCTGGCTCCGAGGCTGGCTGCCGAGTCGCGCCCGGGCGACTTCTCCGGTGTCTTCCCTAGAGCGAGGCGCGCTGCAGAGCCTGTCCGGGTGGGTGCCGCTGCTGCTGGCGCTGCTCCACGAGCTGCAGGCCCCAGCCTCACCCTGGAGCCCCTACTTCGCGCTCTGGCCAGAGCTGGGGTGTTTGGAGCATCCCATGTTTTGGTGAGAGCTAAGGGAAGGGCAGGGGAGAACCTGTTTCAACCATTTTGCTGAGGGGACTGGGTATCTGCTGGATCAGAGCGGCAGGTTGTGAAGGGCGCTGGGTGGGTTGTCCTTGCAGGCCGGAGGAGGAGCGGCTGCGCCTCCTCAAGGGTACAGGTGTCCCGGAGGCCGTGGAGAAGGATTTGGTGAACATCCGCAGCGAGTACTATTCCATCGTCCTGCCCTTCATGGAGGCTCACTCCGATCTCTTCAGCCCCACTGTTCGCTCTCTGGAACTCTATCGCCAGCTCGTGGGCATTGTAATGGCTTATAGGTCAGTGATTACAGCCTGGAGGAGCAGACCCTCATCTTTAGAACATATTGCAGGGAAGGTGGGGAAGAACAGTGAACTCCAGGTAGGCCCCTCACCCAAGACCGGGCCTTAATTAAGTTTTCTCTGTGGCAGCTTTCAGGAACCACTGGAGGAAGAGGATGATGAAAAGGAGCCGAATTCCCCCTTGATGGTGCCTGCAGCAGACATACTAAACCACACAGCCAATCACAATGCCAATCTCGAGTACTCTGCAGTGAGTGAACCCTATGCCTAGTTATGTGCACTGGGAGGCAAATCACTGGGCTGGGCGCCGTTTCCCTACGCACTGTGAAAATGAGTAGGTGAGATTACTCCCCCGTGTACTTTTGGTATCAAGTTACAATAAGACGGCGTGGACACACCTTAAAGCTACCAAAAACAAAACAAAAACCTGCCTGCTCTGCCATGTCACCTCAGGCCCTGTGGACAGCGTCGTGGAACAGCAATAGTTCAGTACTTTTCAAGAGGTGGAATGTTCCTGGGCCAGAGGTATACTGAGACTCTACTTTAGTCCTGGTTCTGTATGGAAAACTATGAGAAGACACAAGTGTATATGATAAAAAATTAGCAAATGATCTGGGCCTGGTGGTTTCTACCTGTAGTCTGATGAGGCTGAGGCAGGATTGAAGGTTCCAAGTCCACTAACTTCCAGCCATTTTTAGTTTATACATTAAAACCTTGTCCCCCAGATGTCAGCAGATAGGACTCTCACTTATACTATTTTTTTTTTTTTTTTTGGTTTTTCGAGACAGGGTTTCTCTGTGTAGCTTTGCGCCTTTCCTGGAACTCGCTTGGTAGCCCAGGCTGGCCTCGAACTCAGAGATCCGCCTGCCTCTGCCTCCCGAGTGCTGGGATTAAAGGCGTGCGCCACCACCGCCCGGCTATTCCTACTATTTTGACATGAAGTTTAACTTTTTCTTTTTTTAAACTATGTAGCCCTGGCTAACCTGGACCTCAAGTGATTACCTCGTGAGCACTGGGTGTGCATCACCAGGCCTGACCTTAACATTTTTTTAAAAGGTAGTGACTTAAGTGCAGATAACTATGCATAGATGCACTTGATACACTGAGGTTTCACCCCCTTCTATAATACGGGACTTAACAGTAGACAGTGGGTATGTGGTCTCAGCCCACGGTCCAATAGGCTCTTCCAAGAGGGAAATAATCTTTATAGGCTGGTGGGGTGTAAGGTGTGGCCCCAGCTTTTCCCTTTTATCCCAGGATTATCTCCGGATGGTAGCTCTTCAGCCCATTGCTAAAGGTCATGAGATTTTCAACACCTATGGGCAGATGGCTAACTGGCAGCTGATTCATATGTACGGTTTTGCTGAGCCCTATCCTGACAACACAGATGATACAGCCGATATTCAGATGGTGACTGTCCGAGATGCTGCACTCCAGGGTGCGTCTGCCCAGCCCAGGTTCCACAATACCTTTGCGGACAGCACTTGGCTTGTGGAGTTCTGTCCACTCACTTTCATCCATTACCTCACAGGAACAAAGGATGAAGCTGAAAGGCTGCTCTTGTGTGAACGCTGGGATTTCCTGTGCAAACTGGAGATGGTAGGGGAAGAGGGAGCCTTTGTGATTGGTCGTGAGGAGGTGTTGACTCAAGAGGAGCTAGCCACCACACTTAAGGTGCAGGGCTGACAGGGTATGGGATGCTGGCATTTAAAATAAAGCCAAACTAAAGACAAGGGTAATCTGTCATGAAGCTCACGGATAGTGGTACATCCTAACTAAAGAGCCCTATGTTCCTTCTAGGTACTGTGCATGCCTGCTGAGGAGTTCAGAGAATATAAAAACCAGGCTGGACAGGGAGAAGAAGAAAGGGAAGAGGACAGTCTGACAATCACAAATATCCCCAAGCTCCAAGTATCATGGAGACGGCTTCTTCGAGACAGTGTTCTGTTGACCCTAGAGACTTATGCCACGGACTTACAAACCGAGCAAGATTTACTTAGTAATAAGGAGGTCTATGCCAAGCTCAGCTGGCGGGAACAGCAAGCCTTACAAGTCCGCTATGGCCAGAAGATGATCTTACATCGGTTGTTGGAACTCACAAGTTAGCAGGTGCCCTGGATGACCAGCAGTGAGAATCTTTTAAGATCATGTTTTGCTTGGAAAGGAGGGAAATTTGGGACTTTTGCTATTAGGCAGTATCAAAAGAAAAGTAGCTCAAGGATAGGTTTTAATCTAAGGCAAGAGTTGTTGACATTTTAAGATTGAGATTAGCAGGTTGGGAATCTGCCAACTGTTAAGAACATTCTATTTTTACTAATGTCTTCAGGTTTTTAGTAGAATTTAATAAATATGGACCGAGCTAGACTTTGAGAAGTCCGACCTTTTTGAAGTCCATTTCCTGTAGAGAACTTAGCCTAACGGGGCTCTGCTGCTGCACTTTGCATCTGATCAGTAGTCTAAAGTTGGTTCTCAGGTCACCTTTCAAGGACATGAAGGGTATCCCAGCTTCATTTGGCAAGGTAAATTATAAGTGGAATTGTTTCAAATACTACCTATTCATACCAAAAAAACTCCCGAAGAGTTTTTTGAATTCAGTTTAACCACACAGATTTTCTTGCTCCAACAGCTTCCTCCTGTTGAAGCAGAAATACCCTTGCTTTGGCATGGTTGTAGTATACCAGTAATCCCAGCTTCCAGGAAGTGGAGGCCGGAAATGGATAATTTGGTCTACATAGTAGTAGGACCTTGACTCAAAAAAAAAACAAACAAACAAACAAACAAACAAACAAAAAAAAAAAAAAAAAACCACAAAAAACCTGTAAGTAGTAATGGGAAAACTCAGTCATTCATTAAGAAGGGATTGTTTCCAGGAGACTGGGCTATCCACTTTTCTTCCTCACCAGCACTGCTGCTGCCCCTGAGAAAGGCACAGTGGACTCCTATGCATGCTATGACTTTAATGTTTACTGTCTTCACACACAAGAAAGCTGAGTTAGGGCCCAGGAACTACAAAGGCTACGAAATATAACATGGACCTGGCTGCTCTCGGAACATTTAAGATCCTTAGAAGAACCAACTGTATTGGTCCTTTGGACTCTTGTTATTTAACAAGGCTACAGCCTAAGCATGGTGATGGGCACCCCTGGCCAGAAATGGTTTCCTCTTCATGTAATGTCCCTCAGGACCAAAAAGCAGGTTCAGTTTTCCCTGCAGCCAGCTTTGGAGGAAGAAAAGGCAAGCAAATCTCATGGATCTCAACTGTGGACCTTCCTGTGTTCTCAGGCTATTTGAGTCTTGCATGCCTACATTTTTTTAGTAACTTTAAAGTGTTGCATGAATTTGTGGAATGCCACAAATGTCAAGAGGACATGTTACGCTCAAGACAAGAGCATGCCATCACGGCCTCTACTGCAAGGTACCAGTTTATGTATTTTCCTTAGACACACTCGGCACAAACCCAAGAAGTTCAGACAAAAAGTTTTCTCTTTCATATATTTACACAAGTTCAAAATGATATTCACAGCATCTTCTAAATTTTGGCCAAGAGTCAAAAAAAAAAAATGCATTTAAACTTTGGAACTTGCCCATACAGACAGGAGGCCAACCCCAGCAATTGATGAGGCAGACACCCAAGAACCAAAGGGCTGGGAAAGTCAGGAGGAGCTGAAAGGACTCTTCAGTTTATCAACTTGGTTCAGTGGGACCAAGGCCGATGCCTCATCGAGGGCTATACAGTTCATCTAACTGGCACCAGTCCCTTCCATCACTTGCTGAGCCTGCTTCTGTCCCATGCAGCACTGTGCAACAGACTGGAACAACCTGGAAAGTGAAGACAAGGACAAATTTACTTCACAATGTAGGCCTAAGATAGCTAATGAGCATCAGCTGTAACTGCCCTTTAACTCATAGACCCAAATTAGAAGCATTCTTTTCTGTCACCCCGCTAGGTACTTAAATCATTTTCAACTCACTTTTCAATCTCTGGGGCACAGTGTACAAACTCATGGTTCCAGAACTTAAATGCTGGGTTTTTAATCAGCTCAATGAAGGTGATAAGAAGACCCCAAGGATGCGGCCTATTTACAATCAACCGTTCCAAGAGAACCCTAAAAAGGGAGAAGGGTTAGTTAATACACAGAGAAACATTCACAACTATACCTCCACTGCCTCTTTATTAATCCACTTGGATTTTTTAACAATACTAGCATATGTAAATGGGTGGAATTCTTCCTATGTGGCTGCAAGTGCTGGCTTAAACATCATCTACTGTGACCCGCTAGTTGCAATGCTTTGTTCTCATTTTGTTTCCTGGGGGCAAAGATTTAGACCTAATTACAAGCAAAATGGTACATCGTCATCCAAGCATGCAATAAACACAGTTCAGATGTTTATGAGAACCCTGAGCAGCACCAGTATTTAGTCAGGTGAATAGGTAAATTAAAAGGTTTTTTTTTTTTTCTTTTTCTTTTTTCCCCTCCCAAGAGGGTTTCTCTGTGTAGCCCTGGCTGTCCTTGAACTCAGCAATCCACCTGCCTCTGCCTCCTCAGTGCTGGGATTAAAGGCATGCGCCACCACACCTGGTGTAAATTAAAGTCTTTAAGGTATGTGTACTTAGTGAAGTACTATGTACCAATTTCCAATCCTATACATATTTAAACAGGAAACAGGGTACATACAAAGAAGTCTGTGTTATTCAAGATTCTGGATACAAATGCTGTTGCCACTGCCACCACCAAGAAACAAGTATGTTGCTTTTACTGTAAACTATTCCCCAGCATTGCAAAACAAACTACTGTCAATATCAACTTGTTTTGTAATTCCGCAGACGTGGTTAGTATAAGATAGCTAAACTGGGAATGCACGGAACTCCATTCAGAGAACGGGAGAAGGGCCCTTCTAAGGCATCTTGACAATAAATCTCTCTCTCACCTTGTGATCTGTTCCTGGATTGCCTCGGTGTTTGCCTCAGCAAACAGGTACAGCATGGTGCAGCTGAAGTAGTGGGTGTGGCTGTTGGGGTACCGCAGCTGGTTTGCGATGGCGTTTAAGAAGAGATACCGGCCTAAGGATTGAGGAGACTGGGTTTAGGGCTCACTCTGAAAGCCAATATGGGAGACAAAGGCTTGTTTCTGAGGGGACTGGTACATAAGGGCGCTCACTTTTAACAACACAGATAGAGAATTAGCATGGCCCTTGTGCAAGGATGACATGCAAATCTGTGAAGGTTATTCTAACTCTGTGATTTACTAGTGGTTTTCTGGATCCCACTGTTTTTTGCTTCAATGGGTTTTATTTGAAATACTTTCCATGTTATGAATTAGCAAAATTCTTACATATTGGTTGTGTTGTTGTTGTTGTTTTTTTTTTTTAAAGATTGTGTTTAACCTACATGTTAATAGAAACATTTTACTAAAAATCTTAAGGGGCCAGAGAGATGATGGCTCAGAGGTTAAGAGCACTGGCTGCTCTCCTAGAGGACCTGGGTTCAGTTCCCAGCAACCAATTCTCAGCTCACAACTGTCTGTAATTCCAGGGGATCCAATACTTCACAGATACACATGTAGGCAGACATCAATACAAGCAAAAAAAAAAAAAAAAAAAAAAAAACCGTAAGTGAAGGCCACTGTTCTTTATTCTACAGGGCTCCTTTAATGTCTCAACAGTGGAGACCTAGTTCTGTGCTGTTTCACCTCCTGTCAGATAAAACACTATCTCATCTAGCACTTGGAAAATTGCTGTGTTTACTTTGAAGCAAGCACAATGAAAGAAATGTCTTCCTATGATGGAAAGAGTCCTGGCCTCAAAGCCCTTATCTTCAGGGGCTTGCCCCTAAAGATCCTCATACTTTGAAAAGCAATGGTATATTGGTAGAATAATGGGGGAAGGGAGTATCAAATCCAGAATCTTCCACCATGTACAGATGGCAATAGATCTCTTATCCGGATTTGATTATCTTGTTTGTACAGCTATCACAAGGACCCTTAAACACCAAAGGATGTAACAAAATTTGATTGTTAAACTTTGCTTTTATGCTCAAATATCTTCTGAAAATAGGTAAGTACAATACCAATCTATATATCAAATAGTTATCCTTTCAGGATATGTAGCAAAGTTAAAAGTAACAGTCCTAAAGTACACTGTAAAAATAAATCGGTCGTATGGCCCAACTCTACCACTCCTTGGCATATGCCCCAAACCCACAACATCCTATTCCCAGCACTTGCTCAGCCATGTTCACTGCTGCTCTATTCCTAACTAAGAACTGGAAACAATAATGGGAATGCACATTTACACTACGGACCACTTATTCAGGCTGACAATGCACCCCAGAGCCAAAGACAGAATCATGAACTCTGCAGGTGAAATGATCTGAGGTGAGCAATGACAAACATCTCATGTTCTCTTTCTCTCACTGCAGGATCTTGGTTCCAAATCTTCAGATGTGAGTACACATCCTGGAGTAATTGGGGAAAGAATAAAAGCAAGGGATGCCTGAAAAAGTCATAAGGAACCATACTATTAACTATTTCTTTTTTTTAAAAAACTGTAATACACATAAATCTATGTTTAATATAGTTTAATGAAATTTTCTCATCGGAGGTTGACACCAAAAACCACCTAATCAAAAAAACCTCAACACCAGAATGAAACGCCCTTGAGTTGTTGGTCAGTGTTATCCAAGAGACTTCCAAAACATAGGCTGTTGCTATATTGCCTTTGGTTGGCCCCAGAGATCAAAGGTTAAGTTCCCCCACCTTTTGCTGAAGACACCATGCATGCACTTCCAACACTGGGCCCTGAGATCTCTGATCCTGGAACTGACCTGAATGCCTCTTCCCTGAAGACTAGCTTTCAAGGTACCAGAAGGCATCATGCAAGCTTCCAGAGGGAGGAACCCAGCAGTCCTACCCAGCTGTGATGCCTATGAACCACACCAGTGACCAGCATGGAACGATAGATATCCCTAAAGGTGCAGGAGTGGTACAAACACCTTGGTGGTAACCAACAGCTCTTCCATTGAACTTAAGACCCACTCAACAAGGGTAACCATGCCCGGTACTGGAAACCTAGCCAAGTACCCAGGGCTAGTGAAGTCATGGATCTTGGAGGAGAAGCTACAACACTACTGCACTAAACCAGCACAATCCCTAATTACACTCTAAATATCTGAAATAGTTGTCCACATACCCACAGTAAGTCTAATTCTAACCCTTCATCAAGGAAACTTATCTTTGCAACAGAAGCATTCACAACCAGTCAAAATGCTGAGTTGTGAAAGCAATGGCTGCATCTACAGAGTACTCCACGCCTAGAGCCAGGAGACACTGAACAAGAAGGAGGTGGAGAGACTGTAAGAGCCAAAGGATCAGAGAGTTTGCTGTGAGATCGTGCTTCCTAGGAATGTCAGGAACTACACTCAAAGTCTCACCAACTGCCTAAACACGACCTGACCAAGGACAACAGCAACAGACATGCCACAGTGGACAGGGAAAGTCCAGGAGCCCTCAGTCCTACACAAACAACTACAGGCAACAAAGGAAGGCTGAGAGTGGGAGAAATTGTCTTCCTAGGGAGGAGCAGTTTCTCCAAAACCAAATGGTCAGCCCTGAAAACACACACAGGTAACATTATACAGACTCAGCAGGTGATAAATATTTAAGACTACCTATGTAGTCTGAAGTAACCCAGTGGTTCTGCGTGAACCGCCCCACTCATGACACCATGGTGGCACACTGACAAAAGGCTGGACTCCGCTACGTCCAGTTGTCCTAGATCTGTGCAAAAGCAAGCAGTGAGCATAAAAAACTGTACAAAAGCAGCAGCATCAAGCGGTGAAAGTGAAGGAGTACTACTCAACCCTGACTGAAGAATGGACTGCTAAGTCCTCAAGATGAAGACATGTTACAGCAGACTGATACCAAACTATCAAACTCACCTCCTGGGGACAAAACTACCTGTCTTGTTAATACACTGACTATGCCAATAAATTGACATGGTTCACTCTCCCAAAAAAGGGGGGAGGGGGGAAGAATATATATCTATATACATACATGAATGCACTAACAATGACAAAGATGTCATGAATTTGAAAGACAACAAAATGAGCAGAGCTTAGTAAGCACCTAAGCTGGGGATAACTAAACATTGACCACCAAAAGAAATGAAGCTCAACCACTGTGATTTATATCGTACACTTCCTACAGTAACAGGAAGTTCTAGTCCTTCACTTTCTTATACATTTAATAACATGTTCTGCTCCCTGGCAAGTAGACATAATAAATGATAGAAAAGACAGGCTAATAAATAAACAATGTAGTATGAGCCTCTGTCGTAGGCTACTAAAAACATTTATTTTTACACATTTTACTGCAATCAGACATACCAACATATTTACTGACATAGGAGAGATTTGGGGCAATTTTCTTCACATTTTATGAAAAGAGCATTCATCAGTGTGGCTTAAAGAAATGTTCTGGATTCTTGTGATTTTCATCTGTGGCAAAGTACAGAGACCTGACAATGTAAACTGGCCAACTTCACTCACCCTCAGTGTCCAAGTCCACAGCCAGATTCTGGAAGATGTCCATGTGTGCTGAGTGGGTGATGGTGCTCATTGATGGCGTGCTGCCCTTGTTGTGGATGTGTGCGATGGCCTGAGTCCCTACATAGAGCACCAGTGCATTGATAAGCTGGAGGTTGTAGCGATTGCCAGGCTCGTTAGATACCTAAACAGGCAAAAGAGGAAACTTTACCAGAGAACTGACTAGTTTTCTTTTTTCCACAGACAGGATCTCACAATGTAGCTCTGGCTGGGCTCGAACTAAGAGATCCACCTGCCTCTGCCTCCCAGTGCTGAGATTAAAGGCGTGCGCTACTATTTCTCAATCCTTCTTAAGGCTCTCTAGAAGGGATGCATTCTTGATATTTTTTGTGATTTAAATAAAAGAAATCTGCTCAGCATTGTGAGCTGTACAAATGTACAGCTGCCCTAAGAGTGATTCAACCAGCAAATGTGAGTTCCTTTGGGAAACCAAATACTATCACTTTTCACACGATATAGCTACAAAATAAGATTTATCCATTCAAAACAAGCATAACCTCAATTATATACATTTGGAAAAAGAAGTTGTTGCATAGTGTGCTAACACTGGAAAGCCAATAACACTTCAAGTCACTCTATAAAGCAAATTTAACTGCAATCCCTTTATTTAGTAATGTCCTTTCCCTAGTAGTCTCATCTATAACTGGGTCAATGATAAAACATTAGCAAAGTATATAACCCAGTTAAGCTCACCCAATGAACAGGTATGACAATGTTTTGGTGTGTATATGGGGGTGGGTGTATTTCTGGGGATAAGGTCTTGCCACTGTAGTTCGGGTTGGCCACAAAACTCGTGATCTCTCTGCCTCAGTTTCCTCAGTACCAAAGAAACAGGTGTGCATTCCGCATCCAAATTCAACCATGTTTCTAAATGTATAAATCAGGTTGGAAATACTAACTGCAAAAATGAGATATACAATAGACAGTGCACACAAAGTGCCCTGTACAGAAGACTCAGCAGAGAACTTAAGTCAAACTAATTAACCTGTAGGTTACTGCGAAGATCCGACAGAAAAGTGACAGGAGATCGAGTTTTAAGATATGAATCCAAATCTTTTTTGAACTGAGGTGGCATCACTCCAGTGAAATTGGTGAGGATTCGAGGTGCAATGTTAATTTCACTCAACATGTCCACCTGTTAAATATCAAGAATCAGAATCAAGCACAGAAGTTAACAAATCATACCAAAGCAGAAGTGTTAGGACAGCTTTCTAAAACTATACACACACACAAGCAGACTGTGACTATTACATGTTAGACATTTCTCATTATTAGGAAAGAAATTAAAGAATATTTCTGTGAAGGTCTAATTTGCACTATTAATGAATTTCTTCCAAACTAAGATTTCTAATCAGTACAGAAGGAGACTCCACAACTCACCACCAAGAATTCCAGCCACCAAAAGAAGCCCCAGCCAAATAAGAGAATGTTATATGCTTTTTAAGATGTACTTGAAAGGGGCTTAAAAAAGAGCTGAGAGCAAATTAAAAAGGCTAATATTTCTAGCTATAAAGCAAAGGACAATCAGACTGCAACCCACAGATCCAGGGAGGCTACCTAGCAGGGGGGAACCTAGATGACTGACTGTGGCTTATAATAAGTTTTGGTTTTGCCCAATCACTGGGCAAGGTTTAGTGAAACATTTCACTATTAGGATAAGAATTTGTATCGTATCAAGCTGATGAAAGAATATGCTGGCTGTACTTTCAGGAGGGGAGGCTAAAATCTTTTTAGATTATGGATTAGCTTACAGAAAAATGTCTGCCATAAATCAAACAGTGAAGGAGAAGATGAATAGGAATCTCACACAACTTAAGTAAAACATAGCTCTCTGAACAGATGAAGATAGGTTTCTTCTGTATCCCAGAATCTAATCAATATTTATATGTATAATTCAGCTATTATTTGACTTAAAAGGGCTTATTGGGAAATGTTATCGTTTTTACTACTTTCTACAGAGAAAATATTTTCCAGTTTCAAATAACCCTGGACTCTTGAATTATAACCTATTTTATGTTCACGCTATTTGTGTATTATTTCTCCTTCAGTTATACATAAAATGTTTTCACATGTAAAAAATGACAAATACTATAGAATTGTATTACATGAACTATATAGAATATACAAATTCATAGAGACAGAAAGATTAGATGTTATCTCAAGATGGAGAAGAAAGAAAAATAGAGCAATGATTTCCTAAGTACAGAGTTTCTGGTTTATGTGATGGAAAAGCCCTACAAACGGACAGTAGTATCAGGACATAATATCATGAATGTAATAAATCAATAAATTAATGTAATTAATATCATAAAATATAGTTATTGCATGAATACTGCAGATGTAATCAACGAATACCACAAATGTAATGAATATCATGAATGTAATTAGTGAATATCATGAGTGTAATTAATATCTTGAATTCATGCCACTGAATTATGAACTTAAAAATGGTTATAATTGAAAAAAAAAAGCTAGTATTTATGTTAATGGTCGTATGATTTTTAAGTGGTTTCTTTCCTTAAAACAACTTAAACACATGCACATTGAAACCTGTAAACTATAGACACTGCAAAGACTAGTTTGTTCTTCAATTACGCAGCAAGGGACCAGCAATTGCCCAACATTTAGTCTGGGGTCCAATAATTATACCTCAATTTAATGTCAAAATTATGAGAGTCAGTAAGCAGAAAAATAGTATGAACCAATGTTCAGGGATAATATCACACCCATCAAGACTAATAACAATTAGCTACCCTAACAGAAGCATTACCTAAAGCCCACATGTGTTGGAGAGGGGGGCATTAAATACAGTGATTTTAAACAGGCTGATCAGAGAAAGGGCTGAAATATTAAAATAAAAAATAAAAAAAAAGCCGGGTGGTGGCAGCGCACGCCTTTAATCCCAGCACTTGGGAGGCAGAGCCAGGCGGATCTCTGTGAGTTCGAGGCCAGCCTGGGCTACCAAGTGAGTTCCAGGAAAGGCGCAAAAGCTACACAGAGAAACCCTGTCTCGAAAAACCAAAAAAAAAAAATAAAAAAAAAAAAAAAACCCCAAAACAAAAAAACCCACACCCTTCCTTTAGGAGCTGCAAAGATAGCCCAGTGGTTAAGAACACTGCTTTTCTTGCAGAGGACCTAATTTCAGTTCCCATTACCTACATGGCAGCTCACAATCTCTGACTCTACTTCAAGGGGTCCACTTCCGGGCCTCTATAGACATGCACATGGTACACATAAACTCTCACACACACATATACATAGATTAGAACTAAAATTGAAAAGAAAAAAAAGCAAAACATGTTAAAACTTTACCTTCAGATTAGGAGTGAATGGGTCTGGGAGCCTCATATTTCTTGGGAAGGCACTCAGGATCAAATTTCTTAACTGGATACAATTAGGAGGGATCACATCACAGAACCCATAATGGTAATCACAAAGGAACTCTGGGAAATCATGCAAAAGAACTAGCAGCACTCTTAGAGTACCCTACATAAAAAGGAAAAATGTTCCACACTAAGAAAGCAGTATTTTTTCCTCTATCATGAATTTTAACTCAGGTCAAAAATGCCAAAAGTGCATGTTAGTAACATAAACAAACATACAAAAAATCTATAGGCTTTAATCAACAAATATAGTTAAGATTATAAAAATAATTACAAGTAGAAGCTGAAACCATGAAAAATTAGCTTTGAGGCCGGGCGGTGGTGGCGCACGCCTTTAATCCCAGCACTCGGGAGGCAGAGGCAGGCGGATCTCTGTGAGTTCGAGGCCAGCCTGGTCTACAAAGCGAGTTCCAGGAAAGGCGCAAAGTTACACAGAGAAACCCTGTCTCGAAAAGAAAAATTAGCTTTGGGAGCTGGAGCCTTAAATAAAGTGCAACAATATATTCTGCACAAAAACAATACAATGATGCAGCATCTATCCTCAGAAGCTAGAAAGAGAACAAAATCTAGCAAAGTTTAAAGGGAGTGGGGACGGGACATACATCAACTGAAAATGGGGTGAGGTCAAAGCTAGCTTTTGCTAGTTCTTGAGAAGTTTAGGAAATTCAACAATTCTGATACACAGGTGGCAAGAACTCCTTAGCAACCTGAGATAGCCTACTATATGTAAGAAGGCCCTAAGTTTGATCCCCAGTGCCACAGAAAAGCAATTAAAACTCCAAAATGCGAACAATCCCAGGGGAACACGGGCAAACTACTGGAAGGAACATCACAGAAAGGGTACATTCATACACGAAAATCTCATTAAGAAATCATTAAAGTCATCAGGTGGTACATGCCTTTAATTCCAGCACGAGAGACAGGAGGATCTCTAAGTTTTAGGGAAACTAGGGCTAAATAATGAGGCTCTGCCTCAAGAAATAAGCATCTCTGGAGAGATAGCTCAGCAGTTAAGAACACCTGCTGCTCTCGCAGAGGACCAGGGTTTGATTCCCAGCACCCACACGGCGGCTCACAACCTGTTGGAGCCAGGGGCTCCAACACCCTCTTCTGCACTCCTAGAGCCCCAGTAACACACGTGCTGCATATACATGCATGTATGCAGGCAAAAGTCATACAATAAATCTAAGGAAAAATGTTAAAAAAAAACAAACATAAAAAAAAAACATTAAGGAAATAAAAGTTAAATTCCCAGTGAGACTGTACCAATTGTTAAACTGGTTGGGGGGGTGGGGGGAAGCAGAGGAGATTTATATAAAGGATGGGGGAAAACCAACTTTCCACCAAAACCCTAAACTGAGAGAGGCACTTCTAACACTGGAGTATCCTTACACAGGGCCTCTGAGCATCCTGTGTTCTGTAAAAGCTTAATAACGACAGACCACATTAAAAAAAAAATTCAGTTATTTGTAAATAAAAAAATTACCTTGTAGAGGATTTGCATAGGTTTAGTGAGTTCCACATTTCTAAGGAAAGGCGCTAAATACTTGAATAAATCAATCAACAGCTGTGCATACATAGGCCACCCCTAAAAGAAAGAAACGTATATGAGTTGTAGTGACATGTAGAAGTTGTTCAGCTACCAAAAAGTTGCCCAAGTCACTACACTGTGTTAAATGGAGAACACTGATGTGTCAGGACCTCTCACAGTATTAGCTCAGTGTGGTGGGGAACACATGTCTGTAACTCTCATACACAGGAACACAAACATTCAACAAAATAAAAAGACTAAGTATTAAGGTAATGGATGATGTTTTCTGGAATAAGAGGATCCCAGAGACTGTGGGCCGTATTTATCTTTGTGCCTGCAAGAAAACTAAGAGAGTCGGGCTGTGGAGGCACACGCCTTTAATCCCAGCACTTGGGAGGCAGTCAGGCGAATCTCTGTGAGTTCGAGGCCAGCCTGGTCTACAGAGCAAGATCCAGGACAGGCACCAAAACTACACAGAGAAGCCCTGTCTCAAAAAACAAACAAACAAACAAACAAACAAACAAACAAAACAAAACAAAAACCTAACTAAGAGAAAGGAGACCACCTTGAGAAAATTTAATTTCAGATAAAATACCAAATCAACTGCAGGCTGGTTTCTATAATTCCTTCTTTCAAGTTCTGGATCTCAACTATTTCTTTTCTTATTCCCAACTCCTAGTAAATAACCTTGCTGAATTTACAGCATCAATTCTATACTTTCAGCCAAAAGTGGCCTGCTTACTATGTATGTCCCAACCATACCAATTATATTTCATCTTCTTGTGTGCACACCATGCATGTATCTGTGTGCCTTGGTTTGCACATGGAAATCACAGGACAAAACCAAGTTCATTAAGTCATTATTTTACTTTCTTGCCCAGTTTACTTCAACACATAGTAGTTACATTTCCTTCTGGTCTCAAGGGCCAAATGAAGGTACTATATGTAGTACTCTTTTGCCATTTAATTGCAAAATGAGAAACTTCTCATATTAAGTATTGTTAACAATGCAAAGCAGTAAGAGACCAAAAGAGACGGTTCATAACAAAGCTAGAGAAGTATATCTGGTCACCCAAGAAAGCCTTTAGATGTAGTCAAGTACTTGATATGCCTCTTTACATGCTGTGACGGGACATTTAATAATTACCAAGTAACACACTTGGAAAAATTAAACTACTACTAAGTAACTAATAGAAATCGACACAAACAGTGCTAGTAAGCCCCAGGTAGTTACAGGCTTCATCTGTAGGAGATAAACTGCAGCCACACCTTCTGCTGTGGCGTATGAGCCAACATTCTTGCAATAAAGATCCGATGGGAGATCAATTCAAGCCAAGCATATACAAAGCCAGGAGCTTTGGTAGGCCTTAAGATGTGGAATGTATTGCTGAAAGAAAAATTTCAGAAGCTCAAACTTAAATATAGTAAACACATGAATGTAGACAACATGCAAGTTACTTTACAAAAAACCAATTTGTTCCCAAACATACCAATGTTCTACCTGATTTTTACTACACTAAACCAATAAATAGTCCTTAAATCTTAGCAAGGCACACTGCACAGCCTGTGCTACCTAGTGAGAACCACCATCAAAAAACAAAGACTAACAATCAAGTTGAGTGTGGGGGCACATGCCTGTAATTCCAGCCTCAGCAGCATAGGAACTCTGGAGGGCAATCTGAGTTCTAAGACACTGTCAAACAACAATAAATGGAAATCTCTACTAACCCACCACTCACCAGAAAGCTGTAAGAGTCTGGAAATTAATGGTTTCCAACACATGCTCAGGTGCATTGAGCTCCAACAGCAGCATAATAAAAATCCTATGGTAGGGAAGCTGCTGAAATTCACTCTGCCGCACATCATGATCCTGTAGGAGAACTCCCACTACTATACCGAGAACCTAGACAGAATACACAGATTATAGCTCATCAGTCACAGACATAAACCACCTGGTGCTTTCAATTTATGATTTTTAATTTTACTTATTTATTTAGGTTGGTTTTTCGAGACAGGGTTTCTCTGTGTGTTCCTGGCTGTCTTGGAACTCACTGTGTAGATCAGGCTGCCCTCAAACACACAGAAATCTGCCTGCCTCTGCCTCCCAAGTGATGGGATTAAAGGTGGGTGTCACCACCGCCAGCTAAATCATAACTCTTTTATCTTTCTTGTATTCTTGAATTGAACCTAGGCCCTCACAAACACTAGGTAAGTATTCTATCACTTGAGTGCTATCTTCAGGCTTTTCTTTACTTTTGCGACAAGGTCTCACTAAGATGCCCAAAAGTAGACTTTGAACTTGCAAGCTTCATTTTGTGATGTTCTGGCCTCAACCAATCTTCCAAATACTTACAAGACTGCACCAAAGGACAAGCTTACCCTGCACTCTATCAACAATGAAGGAAAAGATACATGCTACTTGAACACAAATTTCTATGCTGGCAGTCAAAGGGACATTTGTTTGACTTTGAATTTGATTATCATTGGACCAATATTGAAAACTTCTATATTCTCCACAAATGCCACTGATTTTTCTAAAGCTATAGAAACCTGGATGTCTCTCTCATTTCATCATATTGAAATCCAACAATGTTAAATCTTCTAATGTGACTTAATGTCAACAAGGAGAAAATGGTTTTCACCTTCTCTTGACATGAAGTAGGTCTGCATTCCACTCAGTATGCACACCGATCAGTGTGTGTGTGGGGGGGGGGGGGGGGGGGACCTACTTGTATTTCTCCAAGAGCACAATCTACGGTCAAGGTTTACCCATTCTTGCACTAGTTTAATATTCAACTTTTTAAGAATCCCACTGTACAAATCAGGTCAGTAATAAATGTCACTCCTGGCACTGGTCTCGCCATCCAGACACAATTGGGGGTGGGAAGATGCCACATACCTGCTCCTCATGGGATCATCACCATCATCATCAAAGCACCAACACACCAAAATACATTATGATTCTCTCACTTTTTAATTCTGTTAAACACTATTTTCTCTTAACTATGGTGGATATTATTATCCTATATTTCATTTTTGGATGGAAAAAAGATACTACAAAAGGTTTTGGGGGCTGGGGGTGATGATGCATGCCCCTTAATCACAACACTTGGAAGGCAGAGGCAGGGAGACTGAAGTTTGAGGCCAGCCTTGTCTACATAATGACAGCCAGCCAGGGTTACACAGTGAGACCCTGTCTCAAACAATAACAAAGGGTGTGTGGTGTTTCTGTGTGTGTGTGTCTGGGGGTGGGGTGGGGGAACGACACACAATACAATGGAGCAGAAAAAAAGAACACAAAAATCTAAGGGTCAAGAAAGGACTCCAGACAGACCTTGTTCAGCAGATTGATCTTTGTGACAGTGTTGGTGGCCTCCCCAGAGTGCTTCACCAACAGTGCAATGAGGCGGACAAAGGCATCGAGGTTGTGATAGCACTTGGCTCGGATCATGGTGGGATTGGCAGCAGGATTGTGCTGCTGCTCCGCTTGAGCACGGTAACTGATTTCAACACACATTTCAGTGCAAAGACGAAAAAACCTTGTTATGAGGTCATCGGTCTTAAGTATTCCTTGTTGGTGCATCTGCAGTGGGAACAAGCAACCAGTGCGGTGAGTCTACACTCAAAATAATCACTTTACATGTCAGCTCTCAAACAGCCACACGCTAGCTTATTTCCACTTCTAATTCTTACTCTGTCAAAAGATGCCATCAGAAAAATGACTCCCCTATTATTAAGGAGCCATGGCAGAGTTCTTTCCAGTTTTAATTCATGGAGAAGACTGAACAAAGAGATACCGTTAAGCTTGAACAAGAGGGTATCTACAAATAATCTGGAAAATTATATAAATAAAGCTAACTTTTAGAAACTCTCAAGGTGTTAATATATTGTTCTCCCAGGGAGACTCAGTTGCTTGTACATTTAACTTCACATAGTAACACTTCTCAGACACCCGCCTCTTATTTAACCAGTGGCAAAGCTTTTGAAACTCCAGCCATCTGCAGAGAAATCATTAATTTATTGAATAAATACTCAAAATTATGTTATTTAAATGTAATGATCTTTTATACTGTTATAATTACTGGAAAAGGCGAGTTTCAGATCAGGCAGGGCTACATAGCAACACTGTCTCAATAAATAAATAAATAAATAAAATTTAAAAAAGAAAAAGAAAGCAACAGGGGAAGTAACGTTGAAGCAGCAGAACTATGGGGTGAGTGCTTACTAAACAATCTAAGACCCAATTGGGGGGCAGGAGTGTCCTATAAGGTCATCTTGAAAATCTTAAACTATTATCTTGATAAACAACAGAACAGCTAAACAGGTTGAATTATAAAAACAATGTACCCAAGCCAAGACGGGAGGCCAACAAAAGGATCTTATTCCACACTGAAATGTGAAAACTTTGCAGTGAAAGAAAGAACATGTGCATGGAAAAGCACAAGAAGTAAAAAGAAATTCCCCAGAAGGTCTACTGCAGCATCTCCCCAAGAGAAACAGGTGACAGCAAACGAGAAGCTAGACAAGAACCACATCCATAACCACGACACAGCAATGCCACAAACTCCCACGCATTTGAATTTCTTCCAATGGAATGAGAAATCAAACTATAAACATAAGATGACAGCTTTTCAATGGACCTATGTTTTAGAATTTCCTGGATTCTTTTAGCGAAAAAATTTACATGACATAGTTTACTAGTCTCATTCATGGTGAAAAGTGAATTCAATTCTTAACAAGTTCACTTAATTGTCAGGTATTTAAAAACAGAACTAATTAATCTTTCTTTGGCAAACAACCAACTTTTGGTTTCAATTTGAGGAAACAAAAAAAAAAGTCAAGTGTTATAGTTTACTGAATAATATTGTATAGTTTTATTAAAGAAATTCTAAGGCCAGTTCAAGAAAGTACTTTTCCTGACAAGTTCTAGGAAACTAATTCCTCCTCTTTGTTCCCACATCACTGAAAACAGCCAGTAATGAACAAAAACAGAATACAAAATGGACCATGACTATTTTTTTCCAGTTTACTCTGTAAACTGCTTATTTTTTTAAATATTTACTTTTATTATGTTTGAGTGCTCACGCATGCTTGTTGGTGTGCACTTCTGTTCAATGGTGCAGATGTGTGCACATGAGTGCAGATGTCTGACAAGACCAGAGATGTGACGTGTCCCTGGAGCTGGAGTTAGCTACCCAATGTCAGCACAAGGAACTAAATTTCAGTCCTCTGCAAGAACAGTACAAAGTATGTGCTCTGAACTGCCTAGTCATCTCTCCAGCCCACCAAAACCACTTAATTCGCCATGGACTCATATATTTGGATGCTTAGTACTATTTGAGAAGGATTAGAGGTTTGGCCTTGTTGGAGGAGGTGTGTCACTAGGGGTGGGCTCTTTTTTTTTTTTTTTTTTTTTGAGACAGTGTTGCAGGATGGCACTGCTGCTCCCATTTCAAAAGTCTATGCCAGGCCCAGGATGTCTCTCTCAGCTACTGCTCCACCAGTGCCATGCATGCCACCATACTCCAACATCTGTAAGCAAGCTCCCAATTAACTGCTTTAATTTCTAAGAGTTGCCTTAGTTGTCTGTCTCTTATTAAGACAATTGATAAGCCTGATTTTTAGAAAGCAGCTCCATTTCCAACACTTTCAAACTTCAATTTGCATCAGATTCAATAAATATATTAGAAAAAAATAATAAAAACTCTATGACTAAATAGGGATTTGTTGTATCTTGTTTTTAAAATGTGCTAGCTGGGTGTGGTGGCACAGGCCTTTAATCCCAGCACTTGGGAGGCAGAAGCAGGGGGATCTCTGTAAGTTCAAAGCTATCCTGCTCTACAGAGTAAGTTCTAGGATAGCCAAGGTTACACACAGAAACTCTGTCTCGTAAAACCATACCCACAGAGAGAGTGAGAGTGAGATAGAGACAGACAGACAGACACACACACGATATTCTAAAATTTTAATGTATTGGCTCAAAATCCATCCCTGGTGACTATTAGTAAAATAATATTTTGTAGCTCATTATTCATTTTCTAACCCACCACACATTGTAGCTATGACAACTAGAATGGGATAAATAGGACTAAAGGAGTAGGAATGCTGTATTTACAGTAGCTATGATCAATAGTGAGGAAATACACAAAGGCCATATTAATTTAACAGAGTACGGTCGTGATATTTTTGTTTGCATGAATATGGAGATAATTCTGACCACAGGTATACAATACTGAACTTTAATATTGGAGTTATCACACCCTACTTATGTTGAATAAAAAGCACCTTTCTTTCCAAAAGCTCTACCTGTCCAACAAACGCAGAGAAAGCTTTGGTACTGTCACGGCCAGCTGCTGCTGAATGGTATAGATTCACCCATTCCCTCAGAAGATACTCTGCCTTCTCCCTCAGGCCTGGAGGGTCATCATATTCTGAGGCTTGAGAGATCCCAGAATGCATCATAAAGTTAGGGCCTCCATGAGCACGATCAATCATTGCTTCATAGTTGGATCGCACTACTTCCATCAGCTGGGGTAATCTAGTATGATAAATTCAGATTGAAAATCAGTTAACCCACTGTTCTTTATTTTATAGATACACAACTGGACCATTTATCAGAACTTGGGAAACTCAGGTACACTAGGCTGGCTGGTCAATGAGTCCTAAGACCTGCCTGTCTCTGCCTCCCCAGTGCTGACCTTACCAGTGTGCACAGCTACACTTTGCTTTGTGTCGTGTACATTCCTGCGTGTAAACATGAATGCATGTGCACATTCTTGTGGAGGCTGGAGGACAACCTTCGGTTATTATTGCTGCAGGATTTGTCCATGTTTTTTGAGAAAGTTTCTTACTGGGACCTGGACTTGCTGATTAGGTTATACCACCTTTATGTCTAGCCCAGAATTCCAAGTGTGTATCAATACACTTTGCTTTAAGGTTGGGAGTTTCCTAGGGACTGGACTTAGATCTTCCTGCAAGCATTTCACTGACTGAAATTGATCTCCAAGTGCCCACTCATCAATCACTGTATACACAGCTCTGTTATCAAGAAGGCAAGTGATTAAGCATTCACACTTTCAGGACATTAGGCCTAATTAAAATTATGTTTTAGGTGAAACAATCACAAAATAATGTTAGTGTGTACATTAATTTCTAAAGCTCTTAGAGACCGCTGAGTGCACAAGGAAAGCAAAGCATTTCATTCTTACCCTTCTGGAGCATTGCCTCTGGAATGAGCATTAATCCTCATTAGGGTTTCAATGGTATGGAATAGATCTGCCTCAGTAATATGGGCAACACTCCTTTCATCCACCAGCAGAATTTTTACCAATTGCATAGCAAACGCCACGGCCATGTAGTTTAAGCCATTCTCCATTGACTGGCAACACAGCAAATTTGAGAGAGATAACAATTAAAATAAAAGCACTCCCTAAATCCTTTAGTCCACTCAAGTTAAATTTCTTCCATACCTGAGCGAGATGAAGATCATATTGCTGCATGTTAACCAAATGATTTCGAATTAACAACTCCACAGCTTCTACATTATATTTATATTCATCTCGACATTCAATTAGGCACCTAAAAAAGACAGTATTTTACCCATACTAACCATATTGGCAATGTGTTCTACACAAAGATGTCTTAAGCAACAACTGCAAAAACCAAACAAAAAACCCACACAAAAAAAACAAAACAAAACAAAAACAAGACCACCAAAACAAAACAAAAAACCCAACAACTAGCCAACTAACTAAAAGAGTAAAAGCAGGCTAGGGATATTGAAATACAACCTAGGCTTAGCACTTGTGAGGTACTCAGTAAATAGCTCCAGCCAATGCAATCAAGTCTTAATGTTAAGACAGCTGAGGTGAGCCAGGCAGCAGTGGCGCAGCCTTTAATCCCAGCACTCAGGAGGCAGAGCCAGGTGGATCTCTGTGAGTTCAAGGCCAGCCTGGTCCACAGAGTGAGATCTAGGACAGGCACCTAAACTACACAGAGAAACCTTGCCTCAAAAAACAAACAAACAAACAAAAAGACAGCCCAGGCTTTGCTTTCAAATTTTGGAAAGTAGGAGGGATTTCATTCAAGGCACTAAAGTATTTACCATGAATGCTACTAATTGTGAAATGAAAACACATGACCTAAAATGTATTCCTGAAAGGCACATACTGGAACCACTCAACAATTCTTACCCCTTAGAATCAGGAAACTGAAAGCCCCATTTATCTTGTAGGCAAAAGAAAAACATCTAGAAATAAATAGGCTATGTATATTAAAAGCCAGTCCATGGGGCTTATAGATGGCTCAGTGGTTTAGAATACTTTTTGTTCTTGCAAAAGACCCAGGTTCAATTATCCAGCACCCACACGGTGGCTCACAAATCACCCTTCATGCCAATTTCAGGGGCTCTGGAGTCCTCTGCAGTCACCAGGCACACACATAGTAGTACACATGCAAGCATGCAATGCATAATGCATGCAAGCAAAACATTCATGTACGTAAAATAAAAATTAAAAACCTAAAATAATGATAAAATTAGCCCAGTAATGATTGGTTTACTAAGGTTACCCACCTTGTGATCTGTTTGTTGCACCATGGTGATCCGTATGCCCTGCCATCCTGCAAAGCTTTTAGTACCAAGAGGTGGCACTCCCTGTATCGCAGCAATAGGTCAGCATCAGCACCACTTGTGGCATCTAATAAACCCTCTACAGCCTATGAACAGAAGAAAGTATTCACAACCATGGAAAATACAGGACTCAACTAACTAACTATGCAAGCTGGAAATCAAACACAAACAATTACATAATTTCTGAAGCTTCAAAATTCTTATCTCCACTCTCAACTTCCATCTAGTTTAAACTTAATCATTATTATTTGCTGTCTTAAGTCTCTATGCAGTCAAAAGTTTTTAAGGTCTTCCTAATCTAACATGCCCATTCCCCAAACACTTCTATCAATTTACTTAAAATCAAAAGGTATGTCTTCTTATAGTTTTTCCATTCATCATACTTCCAAGAAAATATTACCATATGGAAAAGATGTCCCACCTAGCCACTTCTAACTGCCATAACTACATTCTACAGCGCTGAGGAGTGTCAACAAAACTTGGTTTATATTAATCTTTAAAACTCAATTCCAAGAATACAGATTTAGGTACAGGTCAAAGTCTATAAACCTAGTTGTTTCTACAAGCAATAGCTTAAAACAAACCTTCTGCAGTAATCCAAGAGCAGCTATCGCATCTCGAGAATTCCGAGACAACACTACAACCTCTAAGAGGCTTCGGAGAGCTTGGGCTTGAGGATTCATGGCCAAAGTTGGTGGAATGGCATGTAGGTGCTGCTCCAGCTCTGTAATACACTTATCATAAATCTGAGCTACATCATCTGTTGCCCAAGCTTGCTGTTTTAGAAAAAGAAATAACCAGAGATAAGCAAACATTTTTAAGGTTGTTCACTAACACAATGTACCAATGAAATAGAAGTCAGTCCTTGGCATATTTCTCCAGCTTATGTTTTTCATTCAAATACACAAGCCCCTTCCTGATCTATTCAGTCTTTGTATTCTAAGTGGGGGTAATGCAAGGCTGGAGCAGAGATGTTTCAGAGTGCAAAGCATAGATAGCACTGACATAATTAAGTGACCAGAGAATATAATATCATTAATGCAAAAGACTGATCACAGCACGTGTGTCATCCAGTAAGCGTTCTGCAACTTCAAAGTCTTCCAAGTTATAATGCATGTGACTGGACAGAGGAAAAATACAGCATCACTGTTCTTTTCCTTTTTTCATCTTTCAAAACAGGGTTTCCCTGTGTGACTGTCCTGAACTCGCTTTATATACCAGACAGGCTCTCTAACTCAGAGATTGGCCTACCTCTGCTTCAAAAGTGCTGAGATTAAAGGCATGCATGCAACACCAGGCCCAGCAATGTGCTTTTCCTATTAAAAACATACTACTGGCCTGGAAAAGATAGCCTAGTGTATCAAGAGCCTGCCCTGCAACCACGAAGACCTGAGTTCAAATCTCTAGAAGCCTGTAAAGATGGGTGCAGTAGCATGTGTCTGTAATCCTAGGGTTCTGTTAAAGGGAGGGAAAAGCAGGAGTGGTCATGGAAGCACACTTCCTCCAAGGCTCAGAGAATATTTAAACGGGGTTTAATATTTAATTTTTATATATTTATATAAATATTTAAATAATAAGAGTTTAAGAGGCAGATTTTTAACAAGTGTGCTACAAAAGTCTTTTGGATATGATAAGAAGTCACAGAGGCTCTGGTCACAGGCACAAGATGGAGCTCATCAACATTACTGCACCACGGATGGGAGAGAAGTACATGGGGCCCCTCCCCTACTTAATGGCTCTGGGGAGAGGGAACAGCTGTTCTTTAGGGGTGTAGTTGATATTGCCTGATCCAGTGAAAACTCTACCCATACCCATGCAAACATGCAAGCCCCCCTTCTTAAATTAAGTGGGTCATTTACTTATTTTGTGAGAATGTGGATGTATGTGGAGGTCAGAAACTAATTTGTGGGAATCTGTTTTCTCTATCCTGAGGAAAATGCAGGTTTTCAAGTTTGTTGGCAAGTGCCTTATTACACCACTGAGCCATTTCTCTGGCCCATCAGCAGGTTATTTAAAATAAATAAATAGAAAAGAGGTATGAAAGTGGGGAGATTGGGAGGAAATTCAGCTCCAGAGGAAATAGAGGAAGATAAATGGGGGCACAATAGAGGTGAATATGCTCCAAATATTCACATGCATGAAATTAATAATGAATACATTTTCAATTATTTTAAAAAAGAGAAGAGAGCATTCAGAAAACACATACTCAGTACAGGCACTTTATATCATTCTTTCTAAAAGAGAAAAGAAAACTAACAGAAACAAAGAAGGCAACAGGTCACAACTTCTCAAGGGGGAAAATGGTTTCCTGATATTTTCAACTTCTGTTAAATCTCTTGCACAATTTTAGAAACTCTCCCTTCAAATGTAATTAAATATAAAATAAACAAACAAATTACAAAGGAAATCAAGAGTTAAGATATTCTGAGCTAAATAATAACAGTTAAGCTAATGCCACAATTTAGTACAATGCCTATATGCCACGCTGACTTAACAAAGATCATCTAGAACTCAAGTGCTCCATTCCCTTATACCCGGTAACAAGCTCCCAAGCAGAAAATGATACATTTTAAAATTATATTTCATACTATAAACACTTAATTTAATCCAAGTGAGGTATTTACCTTCATGGGCTGAGCTAAAAATCCTGTAGGCTGACTTAAGTCATTTGTAGGTAAGAAGCCAGGCACATTTCGTGCAAACTCTTCATAAACAGCTAGCTGCTTTGGGTCCACACCGCCAACCTTAGGAGAAGAAAGTCTTTTTTGGTAGAATCCACTCCACAATCAAAAGACACTTATTTTTACTTTTTATTTTGGATTGGAGAGAGTTGAGACAGGGTCTCTCTATATAGAACTAGAATTCACTATGTAGACGGGGCAGGCTGGCCTCCAACTGAGAATTAATCCTCTGCTAGAATTAAAGGCATGTGCCACCATGCCCAGCTGAAACTTTTTTTTTTGAAAGTTTGCATTAGGAGTTTGATAAAACCATTAATATAACATGCCAGCATTCATGCCCATAGGCCATACAGAAGATGTTTCCTCATTTTCCTGGTAGAGTCACTGTCACTTAAAGTCATTAGCAATTGGTTCACAGAGCAACATGTGTTGGCACACCTGCAATCCCAGTACTTGAGAAGCAGAGATCAGATGCTTACAATACTAAAACGGTCTGGGCTGTATATGGAAGCCCCATCTCAACAATAATCACTAAGAAATCCCTCAGGTGGGACTGTGCCATCCAATTTTCCCTTGATGCTGTATTAGACCCTCACCATCATGTTGGGACCAAAAAGGAACTATCAATAAAAGGATTAATACCAGAAAATGTGAAAAACCAAGCCCATGTTGGGAAACAAAAACTAAGACGTATATGAACTTTTTATACCAACACTGAGCAACTCTGGGGATGAGAAGAAGTTCCATACCTGCTCCAGGAAATTTTAAAGTGAAATGCTACTAGAGATGCTTTCTTCAGAAGCAGTATTTAGACACACTCCCCTAGTTCTGAGGAGGCACTCATGCAACAGTAACAGAGAGAAAGCAAAGGTGAAGCAAGGAGACAAGAGCCTCAATTCTCACTTTCAGCCTGATCTGCTCTGGCATCCGTTCTGCTTGGTATGTTAACACAACAGGATCACAGTATCTCCGTCCCTCCTGCCGAGCATGTTTTCTCAGCTCAAATTCCTACAAACAAAAAAAGTCACTGAGGTTCTTGTTATGAGACACATCCTCAAACGGAAAGAAATCACAACGGTAAGACAGATGCTAAACACTTACAGTCGCCAATCTCTTGTCCATCTCCGGGCCTGCTTTCTCCACTGCAGTCTTCTGAATAAAACAACAAGCTAACTCACAGTTGTCCTGAGCTAACTGAGCAGCAGCCTGATCCATCATTTCCCTTTGTTGTGGAGATGCAGTCTATTGAGAACACAAAACAAAAGAAAAAAGTAATCTTAAAATGTACTGCAGGGCCGGGCAGTGGTGGCCCATGCTCTTAATCCCAGCACTTGGGAGGCAGCGGCACACGGATCTCCGTGAGTTCGAGGCCAGCCTGGTCTCCAAAGCGAGTTCCAGGAAAGGCACAAATCTACACAGAGAAACCCTGTCTCGAAAAAAAGTACTGCAGGAAACACAATACAATCAACAGTTCGTTCCAAGTTCTGGTACTACTTATGTATCAGCCACTACCTACAAATATATGCAATTCATTCACCTGTGAGATAAAAATACTTTTAAACATTTTATCAATTTGTGGTTAACACACTAAACAATATTGTAACAATAAAGAAACAAGAATTCCTAAATCTGATACCTGAGACTTGAAAGAGTAACTTGAAGAGACAATGTATGGTGACTATATATACAAAGTAACTTTAAATCACTTTATAATGCTCTACTCCAACTACTGGAATTTAATTCACCTATAACAATCTAGATTGTTTACTGTTTCTTAAAAATAAATAAATAAATAAACAAACAAATGTTCAGCCAGACGGGTGACACATGCTTTGATCCCAGAACTGAAGAGGCAGAAGCAGGTGGATCTCTATAAAGGCAAGGCTGGTCTCTCTCTCTATAAGCTTCAGGACAGCCAAGGCTATATGTGATCATGAGCCTGTCCAAAGAATCTTCCTTTAAGAAAATACTTGGGTAATGAGTATCTGCTAAATACCGCTGAGCACACAACTATGTACAAAAAAAACCAAAAACAGAAACAAATGTGATCCTTGGCTTGACACAACTTGTAATCTCAGACCAGGAGCTGAAGTGTACTTCAGTGCTAAAGTGTGCCCTAACATGAAAACGGCTATGGATTCCACCAAGAGGGGAAGAGGAAGACGTTTAAAAAGAAAAAAAAATTGGTTATTTTAGGATAAAGTAGTAACAGTCAACGCCACAGGCAAAAACCAACTCTGGCAGACAAGTAATGAATTTGATGGTACACAAAATAATCAACTTACACGAAGGGCTGAGGCAAAACTGTTTTTCAGGTTGGTAGATATGCTCATCAGTAAAGGCTCCCTGCAAGTAATCATAGCCATTCCAGCTGTCAAGTTCCGCATCATGTGATGAGCTGCTATCCGCATTCTAGATTCCTCAGAATCCAGGGCAAAATCCTTTCGGACTATCTGTTCACAAGTAGTCATGGCAATCTTAATTGACCGATCTACCACAGGATGGACCAGCTCCTGGACAGCCCGTTCAATTGCTTGCCGCACACACTGCTTCAACTGTGGGTGAGCCTGAAACAAAGGGATCTGGAAGGAGAAAGAGAGGCACAGAGCACGCCATCAGCTTATTATTGAAATAAGACACCCAGATAGTGACTCGTATTCTTTCAATGCTATACAAATTACAGAGCCGCGGGGTGGGGGTGGGGGTGGGGGTGGGGAGGGGGAAGTGGCGGCGGCACTGTCAGTATAACCCGTAATTCGTTTTGTTTTTTTTGTTTTGTTTTGTTTTTTTTCTTTTTTTTTAAATTCCATTCAGTTTTAACAGGCAAGCTGCTCTTTAAACACCTATTACTCACTTATAGACACATGACTTTCTAATTTAAAGTTATGGCTAGATTAATTGTTAAAAAGGCAATTCCTTGCCAGCTGGCTCCTTGTGAGCTGCTGGCTCACTTCTTTAATCCCAGCACTCAGGAAGCAGAGGCAGGCAAATCTCTGTGAGTCTGAGGCCAGCCTGGGCTACAAAGCAAATTCCAGGACAGCCAGGGCTGTTTCAGAGAGAAAAGAAAACTGTCTACAAAAACAAAAACACACCAAACAACCAAAAAAAGCAAATTGTAAGGGACGAGAAGACAGCTCATTGGTCGAGAGCACTTGCTTCTCTTGTGGAGGCCCCAGGATTTGGTTCCCAGCACCCACATGGCAGCTTTATAATGGTCTGTAATTCCAATTCCAGGGGATCTGGTGTCACCTTCTGATCCTCAGGCACACATGTGACATGCACAGAACACATGCAGACAAAACACTCATACATATCAAATAAAAATAATGTGAAAGACTTTGGCTTAGAAATTCTAATGTACAAACTGCAGTCTGCCAAAAGAAATGGTTTAATACTAGGCCAAAGTAACATGACAATGAAACAAAAGAAAAACTACTACAGCATACATTAACAACAATCTTTTGACCTATGTATGGATTATACAAAATCGTGATTTTATTGCTGGTATAATTAAATCACTGTGGAGTAGGGTAAGAGGAACAAATAGGAATCCCAACCACTGAAAGACAAGCAAGGGGATCCTACTTGTACTACATGCATTATAGACCCCTCAAAATACACACACACACACACACACACACACACACACACACAGAGGATTTGTGTGAACCAAGCTGGCCAACTCCCCAGAGATCAGCCCGCCTGTGCCTCCTGAGTGCTGGGATTAAAGACATTTGAAGAAGAAAAGGAAAAAAAAAAAAAACAAACCAAAAAACCTCACAGGGGAAGAGGGTGAATAGCGAAGGCCCAGTGGTCAGGCAGGTATCAGATTTAGAAATTTTTTTTTTTTTTTTTTTTTTTGGTTTTTCGAGACAGGGTTTCTCTGTGTAGCTTTGCGCCTTTCCTGGAACTCACTTGGTAGCCCAGGCTGGCCTCGAACTCACAGAAATCCGCCTGCCACTGCCTCCCATGTGCTGGGATTAAAGGCGTGCGCCACCACCGCCCGGCCCAGATTTAGAAATTCTTGTTTCTTTATTGTTACAATATTGTTTAGTGTGTTAACCACAAATTGATAAAATGTTTAAAAGTATTTTTATCTCACAGGTGAATGAATTGCATATATTTGTTAGGTAGTGGCTGATACATAAAGTGGTTAGGCACTTGCTGCTCTTGTGGAAGACCAGGGTTCGATTCACAGAACCAATCTGGTAGCTCACAATCATCCACAACTCCAGTTCCCGGAAATCTGATGCACCTGACATGCATGTGGTACACATATATACATGCAGGTAAAGAAATCACACACACGATAAATCAATCTTTTCAACAAAGAAAGAAAGCAGGAAAGATCAGTTTTACTTACTGTAGGGTTTAGAGTAATGTGTGGTGCCAGGCCTGCAAGAGAATAGACATTGATGTCGTGGTAGCTGTACTGAGGCTGTGGTGGAACTGTGGCTGTACACGTAGTACTGGTAGCTGGTGTTGTTGAAGTTGCTAGGTGTAAAGAGATAACAGCACATTTGTTGAATATATGCAAAAATCAGCTGGCCATTAAGTGGATTTTATCTACTTCAACTAACTGGTTAGACTCTTGAGAAGGGGGCAGCTGAGGTCACATCTTTCCCATCCTGAAAAAGAAATTTTGCTACTACATGAACTATGAGCCAAGCATATAAATGTCCATCAGTGGCAGTGTTCCATAGCACAGAAACATGTTTTGTTTGTTTAAACGTTTTTTTTTTTTGAGACAGTTTTCTCCATGTACAGATCTGGCTGTTCTGAAACTCATTCTGTAGAACAGGCTGGCCTCGACCACACAGAGATCTACCTTCCTGTCTCCCAAGTGGTGGCATTAAAGGCATGCACCACCACACGCAGAAACATTTTAAGTGTAAATCTACACTAGCCATGGGTACCTATCTTCACCGGTCTTTAACCTAGCCATTACCAGGTTCACTTGGAATTTGTCAGACGCCAAGAGTAGGGGAGAAAATGGTTCAGGGTGGTTCAGTCTACCAATACCTCACTGTTTAACATAACTACATCTCTCTCTCTCTCTCTCTCTCTCTCTCTCTCTCTCTCTCTCTCTCTCTCTCTCTCTCTCACACACACACACACACACACACACACACACACACACACACACACACACACGTTTACTTGTCAGGGTCCCAGGCTGGGTGAGAATTAAATATGTAGCTTAAATTGGCCTCAAACTCACAATCCTCCTGGCTTTAGCTTTTCAAGTGCTAGGATTACAGACCTGCACCCCTAAACCCAATCCTGATCGTCTTGATACAGGTAAAATAATGTTCTCCTAGCAGATGGACCTGATCTGACAAACCCTAGATTTTAAGGAATAATGCAGGCTATTGTGCCATTCAAGTACTCTTGACACTTCAAATAATGTAAGAGATAAACTAGCCTGCTTGTGATACAAAGACAATTAACTGACTCATATTTGCTTAAGATTATGTTGAGATGAGAGACAATCTGATAAGGTGACTACCCTTAGATGTTACTCTCACTTGATAATTAGAAGGCTCACCAAAAAGTAAGTAAAATTCTGCACAACGTGGGACATTTAATGGTTTGCTTATGTGGCTATGTACCATTTGAGAAGGTTCTGGCTAACCAAGGCTAGACTTCTGCACTTACTTGTCGTCGTGATTGCAGGAAGCTCTTCCGGCTGTTTGACATCTTTCTTTGGAGCCGAGAGTTGTTCATCCAAGTTCTTCAGGCGATCTTTATCTTTCAGCAGGTTTCCAGGTTTGAGCTCATTGATGTCTAATGCAAGGTTCTTACAGAGCACCTCAATTTCAAACTTCAAGTTTAACTGAATAATTCCAGTATTTGATTAGAATTTTGAAGAGAAAATTTGAGCTTTCTTCATGATATATACTACCCCTCAATCCAATGGTACAATGCCCACTGCCCACTGCCCCGTTCAATAGTCTGTCTTTAATACAAAGTTTAATCATCTTAAGGCAGAGAATTCTCCATGGGTGAAGCAACAATTTTACCTTTAAGTCATGTTCCTGGTGCAGCTCAGCCAATACATTCATAATTGCCATTGTCCAGGGGTTTGGTGGTCTAAAAACCTAAAGAAAAGTTATGGTATTAAGCTAGCTCTTAATCAAACCACTATTTAGTATTAGTTCAACGCAAATTTACGGGACCCTGACAAAACCCCTACAATACATTCCAGAACAACATCAAAGTTGATACATTCTGTCATATAATTTCACCTAACTTTACAAATATCTAAGATCAACTAAGGAAGACCTATTGAGATAGCTCTATGTACACAAGAACAAAGCTATACTCTCTTGGGAATTGTGTTAACAGTCTCTCACAATTCACCATGAATAGCATTTACTCACCAGACTACGAATGCTGGACTCTAGAACTTTGGCAACAAAGGGCACTACGTAAAGCAACTCTTGTTGTCCTTTAACGTAAGCCTCTAGCAGCAAAGATTTCACATCCAAGTCCTAGAATTTTAAAACAAAACTTTTGAGAAGCTGAGAATCTGTTCAAGAAACCCTCAGGGAAAAAAATTGAAAATAAAAAACCCAGGAAAAGTATCTCACTTACTAAGCTCATCTCTCAAAATCCCATCAATACATTATCTGACCCTTGCCTGAGAAAAAGGGGGTACAAGCAAGCATACCTCACTGGCTTTTTTCTCTATCCTAAAAGAGCCCATTGGACATAGAATTAAGAATCCTAACACGGTCAAAGTCTTGTAAAAGCCCAGGGATAATTAAAACATTCCTTCCAGCCAACTTTTATACATGTATATCCATCTGAAAACTCACCGTGTGCAAGATGGGCTTATTTTTAGCTAATGTGATCATTCCCAGCCAATGTCCCAAATTCTTCAGCAAAGAACGATCTGAGAAATTGGCCGCAGCTTTATCAGAGGTCAGCAGCACCTACAATAGTTAAGGATTTATAAATATAAGAATAAGCTTATGAAAGAAATTCTCAATTTCATATTTGAGAATTCCATTACCCATTCTAAAAGTAAGCTATCAATTCTGAGAATATACCCAAAGAAGATCAATTCCATGTATCATATTGATATTATTTTACTATGTTCACTAGTAAACATTTGAAAACACGTTTTAAGGAGTTCAACAGGTGGAATACTATCTATCATAAACAAGACTGAGTTGGAATCCCAGCATGACAGAATAACTAAACAAAAATGGTTATTATTGAAATTTGTCATAGAATACATGGGAACTTCCAAAGATTACAATAATCCTTACTATAAGATAATAAAATCTGAACATTATGTTCCTTAACTCCATAAAGCAGCAGCCAAATGACATAAGTCAGCTGTGCAACAAGGAGCCAGGAATTCTTTTTGCACTACAGCGTAACCAAGAATGGGGAAAATTCCCATCCACAGGTTTAAATATAGTGCTACTTCCTAAGCCAGACCCAAGTTACTCAACAATGGATGATCTCAGCTATATCTGATTTCACTGTTTCTTGAAAAAGTTTCATATTCAAATATAAATAGTACTTTAAAAACGAAACAGTCAAACTTTATGGAACAAGTATAGTAAGAGTCTGACCTTATACTGCAAAGAATCCCAGAACCAAAGCTATTTCACAAATAGGTCTGGCATCTAGATAGCCAACACTTGACCAGCAGAATGGTTTTCTGTAAGGCTATTTCTAGTTCTTAAAAACCAAAATAGAGAACTGTGAACATGTTCCACACACCCTCCAAAGAGATGAGGGAGAAGTGGATGTATGTGACCAGGTCAACAAGATAATATGCCACAAATACACTGAATAGTTCCATGTAACAGAAAGCAAACTTCTGAAGCCACCATACATGGAAAGATGAAAACAAATTTTAAAAAGGCATTACACTTAAACAATACACAAGGTTAAAAGATTAAATACTTGGGCCAGCTAGAGGATTCAGCAAGTTAAAGTGTTGGCCACCAAACCAGATATTCTGAGTTTGAGCCAGAGACCCACATTATAGAGAACCACCTCCTGAAAGCTATCCCCGAGCACACACATGTGCATGAGTAATTTAAAATTAAGTTTATAGAACCCAGTAGTTAAACATCATAAGACCTACAGCACTTTCCATGGGTATCTAACATAGATAACAAAGAGAAAAAGAACCAACGATCCTAAGTTCTATCTGCTAAAATAAACTTAAAGCAATTACTAAAAGACATATAAGAACTCTTACCTTAATGTTTCTGTAGGTCTCATTCAGAACCATCTTGTTAAATTCTGGATTTTTCAATGTGTCAAGAAAGTTTGAATACAGGCTATGAAAGTTTGGCTCAATACTGACTCTTTTCATAACTAGATACTGAGAAACCCAAGGCATAAATTCTTCCTTCACAGTTTCTTTAAGCTCTTCAACCTAGCCAATCAACATGACACAGGCAATAAAGAATTAGTACAAATAGAAAAAGAGATAAAATGAAGCCTGGGTTCTATGAATCACACCACAAAGCATCCAGCTCCATAAACTTTAGCATGCTACTGAACTACTAAGCTGGTTCTTTCCGTGATATTTTGACAAGTACTCCTCAGATTTTAAAAGATCCCCAAGTGCTGGTATTACAAGCTTATACCCCAAGGGCCAGCATATTAAACTTCCTTTTTTTTTTTTTTTTTTGAGGCAGAGTCTGTTGCTCGGATCTCACACTGGAGCCCGGGCTGGCTTCAAATTCAGATGTCCTCTACCACTATGTCACCACGTGCCATCACTCTCAGCCCAAAGCCCACTTCCTACGATAATCCTCAAGACTGTCATTTCAAAGCACTATCTTCATCTTTCCTCTCAGAAGGCAAGCACTGTTCGTATGCTTGTCAAAGCTCTAACTCACAGTACTTATTGTGGGTCTAATAAACACTTAACATAGTTTCTGGAAGAAGATTAAAATAAAAAGCAAAAAAACCTTCCATCAAGGTTGGGCATGGTGGCGCAGACCTTTAAGCTTGGGTGGCAGATAGAATTTAGAGGCCATCGTGGTTAACACAGTGAGCTCCAGGCTGGCCAAGGCTACTTAATGAGACCCAGTCTCAAACAAAAACCTGCCATCAAAATTAACACTTCTCTTATCAGGAGAGCATAACATTATTTCAAATAGGCTAAACTGCAAAATAATACATCTAAAATGGATACTGTTTAATTCCTACAAAAATACTTTTCTCTTTTTTAAAGACATGTGCCACCAGCTAAAATTATACCTTTTAAATTGAGATTGGCCAGGTGGTGGTGGCGCATGCCTTTAATCCCAGCACTTGGGAGGCAGAGCCAGGTGGATCTCTATGAGCTCAAGGCCAGCCTGGGCTACCAAGTGAGTTCCAGGAAAGGTGCAAAGCTACACAGGGAAACCCTGTCTTGGGAAAAAAAAAAAAAAAATGAGATTGTTCACTTTTGTTTTTAGACAGGCTCTCTATCACTACATGATAGAAAAAGCTGGTCTTAAATTCCTTGTGTTTAAGTAATTGTCCCACTTCGGCCTCCTCAGCAGCTCAGACTGCTGACTCACACCATGTACCTGACTTACTGAACTAAAAAGGTTTTAAAAAAATCCTTCTATCCATTAAGGAAAAAGAGAGTGCATTTCATAAGCTATTATAGCATGCTTACCTTCTGGGTCATATTTGACTGTGAGAGATTGTTGAAGATAAAAGCAATTTTCTCTTGGATATTTTCTGGGGGCTCGACAATCCTCTCAGTTTGATCTGTGGCCACAAGCAATGTATCTATATTTGTTGTATTTATAGAAGGCTAGAAGTAATAAAATACACTGGTTAAAACAGTCAGCTGCTTCACTGGAAAAGCAGACAACAGAAGCGCTGGAAGACAGCAGCTCCAAGGACAAAAGCACGTGCCCCAAGCCTGAAGGCCTGAGTTTACTGCCTGGGACCACAGGCGAGGAGACCTCCACATACACATCACAAACACACAAACTAAGTGCCAAAACATAAAGGTAGTGAAACGTTTTTTAAAAGATTATAGAGAGATTTCATTAGCATGAAAACACACATGGTATAACTACATTGGTAAGATACTTAAGCCCATTATTAAACTATTACACAGGGGTCTCTGGGGAAGACGGGGAGAAATGCTCATCTTTATGCTTACAGTAAAATAACGTACAAATTCTCTACTACATATTTATACCTGGAAAAGCAAAAAGACCTACTTACTGGCACATCTTTCTTAAAGCTAACTCCCGTCGGCTTGGTGACTGTAACCGTTTTAGCAACAGTGGTGGTTGTTGAGGTGGTTACCATTGTGTTAACCTGACCCGCAAGAGGAGCTTTTGCTGGAACCTGGGCCTGGGCCTGGGCCTGAGCCAGTGCAATACTTCCAGGGGTCGTGATAGAGCCCTGCATTTTCACAGGAGGATCTCGAGACTGCTGTCCATATTCGATGTACTGTATGGGTACAAAAGGAAACACAGTGAGGCTTCTTAACAGAAATGGGGGCAAATTTTTCTTTTCTTTTTTCATTTTTTTGAGAGAGGGTTTCTCTGTGTAACAGCCCTGGCTTGTCTTAGAGCTCACTTTGTAGACCAGGCTGGCCTCCAACTCAGAGAACCACCCGCCTCTTCCTCTCAAGTGCTGGGATTAAAGGCATGTGCCACCACTGCCCAACTGAAATGAAAAATTTTGTCTTATATGTCCTTCACTTATGAAAGGATAAAAATAATTTTAAAGTTTTCTTTTAGTCCATCTCACTTAATCCTTGCCCCTTACTGACACCAATATGTAAGTGGACACCGTGAACTCCTGTTAAGATAAAATATTAGTATGTTAAAGTGCTTTAAACTAGACTGGCAACTTTAAACAACTTTAAAAAGTAGTCTCAGGGGCTGGGCAGCGGTGGCATAAGCCTTTAATCCCAGCACTCGGTAGGCAGAGCCAGATGGATCTCTGGGAGTTCAAGGCTACCCTGATCTACAGTGAGATCCAGGACAGGCACCAAACACTACACAGAGAAACCCTGTCTCAAGGGGAAAAAAAGAAAGAAAAAGTAGTCTCAGGGGGCTGGAGAGATGGCTCAGCAGTTAAGAGCACTGACTGCTCTTTTAGAGTACCCAGGTTCAATTCCCAGCACCCACATGGCAGCTCTCAACTGTCTGTAACTCCAGTCCCAGAGGATCCAACACCCTCACACAGATATACATGCAGGCAAAACACCAATGCACATAACAAATAATAATAAAAATGATTAAAAAGTAGTCTCAGATATCTATAAATGAAATTCCTTAAATCCCTAAAAATTCAAACTTTATGTCAAGCGTTTTTATTGAACACTGGCTTCAAACATACCAGTGTGTGTTGTATTGCAGTAACAATACTTGCCCAGGAAGCCCAAGGAACTGCAGCTGAATCCCAAGAACATATATGAACATGAAAGAGGAAAAAATGACACAGAAGTTGTCCTCTGACCTCCATACAGGCCATGAAAAGTGCATGTTTTTATACATATACATGCAATAATAAAAAAAATTATAAAAAAATCATCTCAGTAGTATTCCTCACAAATCTCCAAACAGATCAAAGGAGATAAAGCCTCTGCCCATCCAACAAGTGTTACAGACCAGGGCACTTACCTCCTGTAAATGATGTGGAAACTGCATAAAGTGACTTATAGAAGCCAAATGCTGACAATACTGAGGATAGTCCTTCAATCTGCCAAAACAAACCAAACTTATTTGTTCATTCATCATTTTATGTGAGAACAGAAAGAAAATGCTTTTTTTCCCCCAGACACTACTATGTGAAAATCATTTCCCCACTGTTATTTGGACAAATATGTCAAAGGGAAGACCACCAGCCAGGAACAGTGCATGCACACAACCCCAGAACTAACAGTAGGAGCACCAGCTCAAGCCAACCTAGCTGTGTCTCAAAAAGGGAAAAACAAACCAACCTATTCATTACAAAGAGATGAACATCAAAATGGGGGGAGGAGGAAGGCAGCAGTCATGAACATCACTCCACATTAGAAAACAAAACACTGCCCAGGTATGATCACACAGGCCTGTAATCCCGGCACTTGGGTCAGTGAGGGAAGAGAATTGTGATTTCCAGGCCAGAATAAGCTTATATAAAACAGATCCAATTAAAACTTTTAAAAAGTGATTTAAAATTAAGTAACAAAAAATAAAAAAAGCCATACCTCTGCAGATCACATTTTACCATCCCCACAAACAATGGACTGAGGGTACAGCTCAGTATACACTTAATGTGGAAGTATGTGCATGTGTGTATGTAATGCTCCACACAGTGAAGATACTTCCAAGAACTACGAAGGCTGAGAATGGAACATACCAAGTTTCAGATGAGGGTTGGGGAAGAAGGGAGAAAGAAGTATGCCAGTCTATCTACTTACCTATTTTTAAATCTATCTAGCGCAGCAATACCAAAATAATACATTTTTGATCCAAAAGGCTTCCGTAAGGCTTCAAGAACATATCTCAGGGCCAGACCCAATGCCATGTAAGTGACCAGTCCTTTTTCAATTATGCCACCAAACAGGCAGGCTGTTATATGTAATTCTTTATCAGGATACTGGGGGAAAAACCGATACTCTTCAAACAAATTCCTCAGCATACAGTTAAATACTTCTCGCTCCCTTTTTATAGTAGAGTCTTTAAATCTCTGTAGCATTTCTAGTACCTAGGAAAGCAAGATAAATATAACACAAACACACAAACTTTAAGAGTCTTCCTCATACATCTTAAGAGCAGACTTGCTAAGGAAAGTATTTATCAATTAAAAAAACCCAGAGCTTAAGACAAACATTAGGATTTCAAAAGATATACAGAAATACGACAACACTTAAGAGAATTTCTAAAAACCTTGAAAGGGTACACTTACTTCCAGTTTATGAAAACACGAGTAATTAGAAATCCTAGACACTCACCTCATCAACAGACATGGTTGGATGTGGTGGGTGATTATATATTCGCTGGAAATAGCTGTTTGCTTCATCATCTATCTCTTTACTGAAGTGTTGATTGGCCTCTGGCCACACCTGAGACAAGTCGGCTGTTTGGGGCAGGGGTAAAGGCTATCAGTAAACATATTTAAGTCTTTCTTCAACTTCCCCAGAGAATTACAGACTGATATGGTTCTAACTTTTTTTTTTTTGGGGGGGGGGAGGGACTGAAGGTTCAAGTATCTAATAATCAATTTTACTACTAGAGTTGTCCAGGCAGACAAAAGACTTGTAAACAAATTGCTTTACTTACTCTTACTACAGAATTTTCTAAGTCATACTGCAGTAAAAAGTTCACTAGGCTACAACTCCTAACGTATTTACCATTAACACAGCCCACTCATTAGTAAATCTTTACTGCTTTGTAATAAAAACATGATTCAACATAAAGCATGACACATAAACACAAAACAAGCTACAAAACATTAACATTCAGACAAACCTTTCACACTAACATTTTTAAGCCAGTTCATATTTTATGATTATTATTACTATTACTATGATAATGATGTTATTGGGAGACAAGGTCTCAACTATGTACCTCTCTGGCTGGCCTCGAACTCACAGAGATCCATTTGCCTCTGCTAGAATTAACGGATTGTACCACTATCACCTGGCCTGCTTTTTCTGAAAAACTATTTTATGTGTATAGGTGTTTTGCCTGCAAATATGTCTGTGCACCGTGTAAATGCCTCAGAGACCAGAAGAGTGTGTCAGATTCCCTGGAACTAGAGTTACAGACAGTTGTGAGCTGCCACATGGATGCTGTGAATTGAACCAAGGTCCTCTAAGAGTACCCAGTGCTCTTAACCACCTTTGTTTTTTGAGAAAAAAATAGAATTAGTGTGTACACAGTAAGTTAGTTCAGGCTAGCTAAAACCTGCTTCTGCTGCTCAGGTGCAGGAATCACATGTTTATACCACCATGCTGCTCTTTAAATTCTTCTATCATCAATATTTAGTCCCAGTAATAAGACAGGCATAGGAGTCATTCATCTATCCTGATGGGTGTATAAAAAATGTTTGTTTTTTTTCTTTAAGGTAATATTACTAAGGAAGTGAGCCTTAAAAATGGCTCTTAAATTTGATCATATATATTAGACAGTGACATTTATGAGGTAAATAAAATTACATATACTAGGAAGTTAATATGTTATTTACTTCATAACCTTGACTAACTGAAACAAAAATCTGAAATTTTCTTGACTGTTCCTCCATTCATTCTGTTCCTGACTTCTTTCCCCAACTTGAGAAAGGGTTTCTCTATGTAGCTCTGGACGGCCTGGAATTCACTCTGAAGACCAGTCTGGCCTCCAACTCAGAGATCCACCTTCCTCAAAGGCTGGGGATTAAAGGCATGTTACACCATGCCTGGGGCTTCTGACTTCCTGAAAGCCACATGAATACATCTGTATGCGACATGTAAGATTTGTATGCAAAATGGGAAAACTCCAAGTCTTTCCCTTTCCCATACCAACTCTTACTGTATGCTAACACCCTAAGGACACCACCTCTTATTAACTATCATTTTGTTCTGGCTATCCAGAGTACAAATAGTGATAGCTCTAGTTTTATTTTATTAATTCAAATTTGTGTATTCCCACAGATCTAAAGACATACATCATCTAGTGATGACTATTATCAACATGTAAGTACATGTTTTTGTCTACCTAATACTAAGGACAACACACAAGACTTTTTTACACGTATCAGTCACACCTCACAATCACAGACAACACTACCACTTACAAGGTTTCATCTTACTCTGCTGGAATGTAGGCTGGTTGAGTCCAGAGGTGCCCAGTTTCCTCTGTACAAAAGGGTCGTTGTTCACTGCAGGAAGTCCAAGAGCCCCAGTTCCTATACCAGTCAGGCTTCCTGTGCCAAGACCACCTACTAAAGAGAATGAAGGCAGCCACAAGTTCAGTCAGTACTTACGTTCTTCACTTCAAAGAAAAATTGACTTCCTGTGTGCACAGGATGTATATACAAAGACAGGTACAATGCACAAGTGTGGCGGTAATCGGACAAACTGGAATTGCTTTTCTCCTTCACCTTTACATGGGCTCAGAAGATCCAAGAGCCTTTTCCACTGAGCCATTTCATTGGCCCCATCATTTACAGTATTAAATACATAATTTTAAAGTGTACTCTCAAAGAATATATACCAACTCACTCAAGGTTACAATGATTAAAGAATTTTACGTAACCATTTCAAAGCTATCATGAGCCAGGATTTTTCTACTTATTCCTCAACTCTAACTCCAAAACTAAGCAAAGAACAAGAAGTACAAAGTCTAACAGCTTCATCTTTGCTAGGAAGGCTTTAACAAGCCCAGTGGTCTCAGCTGAAGTAAATTAATCATCAGGTCTAGAATATATAGCAGCAATTAGGTCACTTCTTCAAGACACTTCATCCCTTGGGTTTGGGTGTCCTACCTTACAGCCTGCACAAGAGAAGTATGTATAAGGAGAAAGATATAAACTTTACTTTATTGTCAAATTACAAATCAGTACTACACACCGGGCAGTGGTGGCGCACGCCTTTAATCCCAGCACTCGGGAGGCAGAGCCAGGAGGATCTCTGTGAGTTCGAGACCAGCCTGGTCTACCAAGTGAGTTCCAGGAAAGGCGCAAAGCTACACAGGGAAACCCTGTCTCGAAAAAACCAAAAAAAAAAAAAAAAAAATCAGTAATACAGAGAAGGAATTAAAAATAGACCAGTATTTTCTATGTGGATATAGTCCAAGTCAGGCAGAAGAAAAGCTTGAATTGGTATGTATAGTCTTTTCTGCCTATGATTCATAAAACTGAATTCACACCATTACCATGTGACTGGTCCAGTAGTAAATCCCCAGCAGCAAAAAGTAACATAAAATGTAACAAAAACCTAAGTGAGCACCATGCTAAACATACTATGATTTGGTAATACAAAATTCTTCTCGTACTGAATTTACTGTCATAAAATCCTCGTTATTTATTTCCATTAAGAGGAACTAAATTAAACAGTATGTTTCCTTCTCCCTAACTTGAGATGTTGACATCTTGCTTGAGTACTTTTCTTTTCCCAGTCACTCCAAACTCTTTAGCATACACTAACTAGGGCATACTAAAATTTACAACTAATTCCACCACCCCCAACATCCCCTTACCTGGAAGTTGTGACGAAAGTCCTCCAATACCACTGAACGCCGTTGTTTGATTTGGGGTTGAGAGAGGTGGAAATGCTTTTGCTGGTGACTGAGGGGTACTGAATGCAGAACCCAAATTTGGAGGAAAACCCTGCATACTCTGGGTGTGAGGGGCAGCTGAACCACCTATACTAAGAGATGCCATTCCAGCAAGAGGGTCAATCTAAAGAAAAACATAACAATGTATTATATATGTTTTGACGAAAGGCAGATATGGTACAAATGTAGTAATTCTTAGTAATCTTTACACTTTAACACCCACAAATTATAATAATTTAACAGTATCAAATCTGCTAGTCATTTTTCATACTACTTAAGTAATAGATTTAAAGAGTTAAGTCCTGCCATAAAGTATCAGAGCCATAGGAAGAGACTACAAAACTTACAAGATAATTGCCCTATCGCTCGACTACTCAACTTTTAGTAATAACATTAGGCAGATATTACATTATTAAATCAAAACTAATTTCAACCTGTTGTTTTATTTACAACACAGTAAAAGTATTAGAATTATCTTTCAGTTAAAACACATTGTCAGATTTTATAATTTTTAAGGTCAAAATAGATCACCTCTGATTTTTAAAAGAAGCAACAAAAACAAGATGTGCTATTGACAGAGATTTAAAACATCGAGTTAACTACTATCTGAGTTGTAGCACTACTTCACACCTCATGAGTATGGGAAATGACAAGCAGTGTCTTTTCTAAAGTAGACACTGAAGAGTCACTAAGTGCCTTTCCTTCCCTAAACCCCAACCTGCCATTCAGTGCATCTGAAACAGAAGTGGAATATATGTTGCTCCCGAAGAGAATGGGGTGGGCGATGTCAGGGAGTGACTTAAATGTACCTTGTTTTTAAAAGAGCAGTTCAGTTGAGAGCTGAAGAGCCCAGTTATAACAAGTCGTTATGCTCTAGTACTGTTGCTTGGCCCGTGAAGCTACAAACAAGACACATCAGATTCAAAGGCAGTGCTTATTTTCTCAAGAGTGTAACTCTAATTTTAAAAAGAAACCTTCTTCATTTACCTAAATCAGTGGTTTTGTATCTTTCCTTTCATTCATGAGCTATTTGATTACTAAAGTCTATTCTCAGTTATAATGCCTATGGAAGGAGCTCCTTTAAAATACGCTACACATGCAGGTATCTAAAGTATAATAAACTCAAACGGTTACTGGAGATGCAGAAGCTTGCTCTATTCTGAACCTATGAACAATGCAGACAAGAACTGTTTCATTCCATTACCTGAACAGGAGAAATGGCATCCAGACTGCTAGCACTAGGAGGGCGACCTTTTGGCATCACTCCAGGTGGTGGCTGTCTGGCCTTAGTCATGACATTACTGCAATTGGCTACCATGGTGAGGATGGTCTCTGATAACTCCTGAGAAACACTCCTACAAGGAGAAGAAAAATCAAATATATGCCTGTTATTTCCCAGACTACCTAAAGATATCAATCTGGTATCTAATAAGATGTTCTGGAGCACACGGCTACAACTGTATCTCATCCCTTGCACCTGCCATTTACCACTGGGATTTTCTGAACTCTGGGTTATCTTCAAAACTTTTGTAAAAACTGAACTTGAACAAAGATATATTTTACTAGTGGCATTAGGAAATGGGGGACAGCACACAAAGGGGGGCATGTCTATAATCTCAGCAGAAAGGAGGCTCTAACAGAAATACTGCTTAAATCTGGGAATTCAGGACTAACCCAGCTGACAGAGTAAGATCTTGTTTACAGTAATAAACACCAATACTCCGAAAACTTAAGAAAGCACTGATTAATTCTATGAAGTCAAGAGTACTACACAAATACAGCAGAAACCACAAAAAAGAAATCAACATAAAACCCTCAATTAAATACTAGTGAATATAACTCAGTAGCATATTAAACATATATATACACAATTACCATGTGAGATTTAATAAGATAAAGTCTAACCTCCAAAATCTTACTAGCATACAAGATCACATACCAAGAGAATAAAAAACAAAACTCAAACGATAATTTTACAAATAGCACAAAGGACTTTGACAAAACCCTTTCATAATAACCACCCACTCAAGCTAGAACTAGAAGCTGGGCTAACCATTGTAATCCCCAGACTCAGGAGGCTGAGTCAAGAAGGTCGCTTTAATGGTTAAAGGCCAGCCCTGTGAATATAATGAGTTCTAGGCCAGCCTGTGCAACACAGTGAGACATATCGAAAATGACCAAAAAAAAAAAAAAAAAAAGACAAAAAATCAAAAAGGCAGAGGGAATTCAACTTGAAAAAGGAAGCCTATGAAAACCCATAGGTATCAACATGGCAAAGCACTTTATACTTTGTCCAAAATCAGGAACAAAACAATGCTTCATTCCCATCATGTAAGACAAGAATAAGAAATAAAAAAACACCCGGATTAGAAAACCAGAACGTCAGCCAGTTGGTGGTGGTAGGAGGCAGAGGCAGGCGGATCTCTGCGAGTTCAAGGCCAGCCTGGTCTGTATAGTGAGTTCCAGGACAGTCAGGGCTATATAGAAAAACCTTGTCACAGAAAAGAAAGAAAGAAAAAGAAAAGGAAATCAGAAAGATGCCTACATTTATAGATGTTATCTTTTACAAAATACCCAGCAATAAATGTAACAAGGGGGCCAGTGATATGGCACTTGCTGCAAAGTCAAGCTGATGTCCGAGTTTGATACATGGTAGAAGGAAAGAACTGACTCCATAAAGTAGTCCTCTGACCTCCACCCCTTTGCACACAAGTGTACTCACACAAACGAGATGTGTGCGCACAAGATAAATTTTTAGTAAAATTGTTTTAATCAGCAAAGACAGACAAGTTTTGTATACTGAAAATACCACAGAACAAAACAGTCAAAAAACTAAAATACAAAGACATCCCAGTTCATGGACTGGAAGTCTTCATTTTACTAGGATGGCAATTTATTGATTCACCTCCTTTGTACAAAATCTTATCTCGGCCGGGCGGTGGTGGCGCACCACCTTTAATCCCAGCACTCCAGGCGGATCTCTGTGAGTTCGAGGCCAGCCTGGACTACCAAGTGAGTTCCAGGAAAGGCGCAAAAGCTACACAAAGAAACCCTGTCTCGAAAAACAAAAAACAAAAAACAAAACAAAAAAAAATCTTATCTCAAACATTACTGCTGGTCTAATGTCAACCATTTGTTCTAAAACAGGCCTGCAAGACCTAATTATGAGCTGAAGATGAAACACATGAATTGTGACCCCACAGCTGCTTTGCAATCTGCAGAAATGTACCAAGTGACCTTGAAAGGCACACAGAAAGTCAAGGAACTTCAAAAAGAAAACTGGAAGGTTCTTAATTACTACTACTCTCAATTTCAACATTTACTAAAAGGATGGTTTAATTAAGACAGTATGACATAGCAATAAGTCACATATGTATTTCAAGACAGAATTAAGAAACCGTAAAATAGCCGGGTGGTGGCGGCACACGCCTTTAATCGCAGCACTCAGGAAGTAGAGCCAAGCGGATCTCTGTGAGTTCGAGGCCAGCCTGGTCTACAGAGCGAGATCTAGGACAGGCACTAAAACTACACAGTGAAACCCTGTCTCGAAACAAAACAAAACAAAAAACCAAAAAATCATAAATAAAAACATACACTACGAGAAGACAAGCCAAAAAATGATATTTTCATTCATCAGGGGTGCTAAGAAACACTGTTAATGTTGTAGTAACTTGGTACTAAAAACCAACAACTTCCTCTTCCTTTATTCCTTCCTCCCCACCCCACTTCTTTCCAGACTAGGTCTCACTATTCTCCCTGGCTGGCCAGGAACGCAGAGACCCACCTGCCCTCGGCACCCGGTGTCATTCCTTCAAACCTCACTTTCTCCAACTCAACGTCATTAGACACAGTTTTTTGATTGGTTGCACTGGCTTATACAGGGTCTTTCCACAAAGCCCTGGCAGGTCAGGAACTCAATCATGAAGACTAAGCTGGTCTCAAACTCATAATGATCCACCATCTACCTCCTGAGTTATGGGCATACACCACCCCAAGCCTGGCCCAATACAGTCATTTCCAAGTATATTCTTCTTACCCTGCACAAGCCTGTAGACAAGCCAACATTGTTGCTAGAGTTTCAGCAGGAAGTTGAGCACTTTTGGGCTGATCTTTCTCTGGGGCAAGTCCACCCAAAATAGAAGGGCACCTTCTCTTTAAAAAAGTCATGCAAGCTTGTATAAAAGGCTCCTTTAAAAAAAAAAAAAGAAAGAAAGAAAATGCTTCAGTGTACTTTACATTTATCTTAAATGCTTTCAAACTGAAGAACTAAATAATGTAACTACCATCTACAACAAACGACAAATAAGATTTTATATGTCATCTTACAAAGGGGCTTTTTGGGATAGGGATGTGGCTCAGAGGTAAAGCAATGGTCTAGCATATGCCAGGTCCAACATCTTTCCTTGTTTTTTTTTTTTTTTTTTTTTTAAATGTGTCTTTAGACATTTTAGCAACCAAATTTTTAAGAATGAGCAAGTCCTGCTTACTGCTTACCCCATGTTCTCTTATTTTATCTGTTAGCCACTTGTCAAGTTTGAGGTATTCACGCCGTGAAGCAAGTGCAGCAAGGTCAATAACAAAGGCAAATGGAGTGCCATTTAGCAGCATTGACAAGGCCTAAGGCAGAACATTTACAAAGTCAAGTAATAACCATTTCTTTGTACTATTTTCTACTTCCTGTTTTTAATAGACAAGTCTATTACATCTATTTCCTTCATCAGTTTCTTTTTTAAGTACTCTATTTAGAATTAAGGCCCCGTTTTAAAGGTAAAGTCATGACCACCTTCATAATTTAACTACTTGTCTCTTTTTTAAATAACAATATCAAAAGCACAGTAAGAGAGTATAATGACCCTTTCCCAATTATTATAACTTATATTAACATAGTGATAAATGATATTTAATCAACTAGCAGAAGATTATAACAAATTTGCTAGAGTTGAAATTAACCTACTTTCTACAAAATTCTATCTCATAGATTATTCATGACTGAAGTTCAGTCATCACTTGCTTTTAAAATAGTCGTACAAGGCTGGTTACACAGCTGTGGTAGTTTGCCTACCATGTCTAAGTCCCTGATATTCCATTCTGAATGCCACTTTAAAAAAAAAAAAAAGAAAAAGAAAAATCAATCAAACCACCAGCCTTTATCTGAGTCAGACCAACCAAAAGTAAATGTGTTTAACTATCTAAAACTATTCTGTGACCTTTCAATGTACAAAGCAAAATTCTAAATCTTAATTAAAATGAGCTAGTTATATGTAAAATATCCCTAACACATGTATATTACATAAGAATGTATTAATCATTAGTAAACCACTGCTGCTGTATTCCTCTGAAGTCACCTTCAAGTCCTGGGCCACGTCAAGTATTCGAGACAATTTGGCCTGATCATACTGTTCCCCTCTCATGTACCATTCTGCCATTGCATGCATTATAAGTTGGCGAATTGATGGAGACTGTCCCTAAGAAAAAGAGAAGGGGAAGGTTAAGTGACAACCCTGCCAGCCATCTGCTAAGTATTGCTTAGCTAACTGTCCATGTTCTACTTATGAAAAAGAAGTATCACTCCAGAGACTAAGCTCAGGCTCAAGCACTATGTAATTATGGTAACATTTTTTACATCTTCCCAAATCTAAATTATGTTTTTCTATGAGCATGTAAGTCTGCTTACTCATTTTCAAACATGAAATATAAGACATAATAAGCTAACTGCACTGGTGTGTGCCTATAATCTCAGCATGAAGTATGTTAAGTCAAGAGTTTGTGATAACTGAGCTTAGTGTTTGTATTTGATGCATCAAGAGACCCTGTATCAAAAAACTAAAAACAAAACATTAAGGCAGACTCTTGGAATCCTAGCACTCAAGAGTTCCAAGCCAGGGTGGGCAGGGTGTAAGGGTATAAGGAGAGATTTACTTGTCAAGTAGAGTCTATAAATTATAATCAGAGGTGAAGGCATAGAGAAAGAGGTGTAAATGCTTGCTTTGCAAGCATGAGTACATTCAGATCCCAGCATTTGCATGACTATAACCGTGCAATGTGAAAGTAGAAACAGGAAGTTTGCTGGGCTTGCTGGCTGCCAGCATAGCTCTAGGTTGAAGGAAGAGAAAAACAAAAAAACAAAGCAGGGTAGGACAGCCTAAACCTCTGAATGCATGTACACACACACACACACACACACACACACACACACACACACCCCCAAAAACAAGAGACTATGTCTCAAAAAACTAATAATAATAAAAAAAAAGTTCTACTTCAGAAAAGAAAAAAAAAAAAAACCATTTAAAGCTATCTTTGGGGTGAGGAAAGAGCTAATCTGCAAGAGTGCTTCCTTAGCACACTCAAAGCCCTGGGTTAAATCCCCAGCACCACAGAACCTGGGGATCCTAAATTCAAAGTTATCATTTGACTACATAGTGATTTCCAGTCCAGTCTGGGATACATGTGACTCTTGACTCCAAAACAAAATAAAGACTCATGTGCAACTTTCCTAATTTATTTTTGAAAACAACATCAGGATCTCTTGCTTTCATAGTAAATATGTAAGCTCTTCATCAATGTCAAAATGTGTCACAGCAAGTAGCAAGTTTTAAGGATGCAGAATTTTAATATCTAACATCCTTGCTCTCTGGCACTTTTATGGAATTGACAACAGGATCCTAAAAGATAAAAACCGATGACAATAAATTTGTCTACTGCAACATGAGGATTTTTTTTTAAATGTGTCTTATGTGGTGTTTACATTTATTTATTAATGTATAAATGGTATGCCTGCAGGCACATCTTGTGCATCATGTGCATTCCTGGTAACACCAGAGGTCAGAGGAGGACTTTTGGCTCCCCTAGAACTGGAGTCATGGATGGTTGTGAGCAGCCATGTGGGATGCTGAGACTGAACCCAGGTCCTCTGTGAGAGGAGCAAGAACTCTTTAACTGCTGAACCACCACTCCAGCCTCGAAACACTGAGGTTTTAAAGGATGTCAATAAATGCAATAGAGAACTGATAAGCAAATTAGTTGTCTTACCTGACCATGCCATGCATAGTGCAAAATAATGGCAGAGTTAGGATGGTTTCCAAGGAAAATTGGCATCAAAGTAGAGATGAGTTCATGGCGTAAGGTGTGCCAGGAGGTGTTGATTTGAAGTAAGGCCAATACCAACATGTCTGGACAGTGTTTGATAGGGAAGCTGAAGAGCTGTTTCACTTGTTCATACTGCCCAACCTCTGCAAGCCTCAGCAGAGATTCAATCAAATCCAAGCTTTTCCTAACAAGAATAAATGAAGAAAGATGCTCGATCATTGAAAATATAAAAAAATGCTGCTTTCCTTCAGTCACTGGGCACTGAAACCATATCCTTATAAGCACTTTACCATTGAGCTATATCGCTAGCCTTCAAATTCACTCCCAATTAAGCGATATCGGCCAGAATAAAACTACATAAATCACATTCCTACCATATCCTGGAATTAGAGATTATTCCTAAGTGGCTGCTATGAATTCTAAAATCTACACACATGCTGCTGGGGTTACAGCAAGGCAGGAAAGCACTTGCCAGAATGTGGAAAGCCCTTCATTTCATGAATACTTTGTGTTGGAGGGAAGGACACCTGCTAGTATGTCTATAGATTTAAAAGGAAATTAAAATTAAGAATCAATAACTGGTTTGCATAATCATAGATTCTCATTACCAAGATTTTTAAGACTGGGATGAGAACCAAATAATAGTGAAAAATCCAAAATATACATATTAATAAGATAATTTACATGATAAAATTTCTACCAAAATATACAGCCTTAGCACTTACTATGACATGCAAAGTTTACAAAGCTGTCTTCTGATGTGCTGCCAAGTGTGGAGCGTATAACACTAATTAGTCGTGTGGAGCGTATAACACTAATTAGTCAGAACCTGTTGGGCTGTAATTACATCTAAAAATCTAACTCTACACTTAGTCCTTGAGAAAAAGGATAAAGCCGTAACATGAAATGATGTATCAATGGTAAAAAAAAAAAAAAAAAAAAGGAGTTGAGAGAACTTATACAACTGAAGTGTTTGGTTTATGCTGCAGTCTGTCCCAGAAATGCTATTTTAAAAGAAAGAGAGAGAGACAGAGAGAGAGAGAGAGACAGAGAGAGACAGAGAGACAGAGAGAGAGAGAGAGAGAGAGAGAGAGAGAGAGAGAGAGAGAGAGAGAGAGAGATACACTTTTTGAGCCAATTAGATTTAAACGTAGAATATACCTAAATATCAGACCTCACAAAAACAAAGATTTAACTAGGGACAAAAAACTAAAAAAGATTTTTTTTTTCATCAACATCGTTTATAAAAACCTTTATTAAGTCAACCTCATTAAAAAAAAAATTTCTGGGACTGGAGAGATGGCTCAGAGGTTAAGAGCACTGGCTGTTCTTCCAGAGGTCCTGAGTTCAATTCCCAGCATCCACATGGTGGCTCACAACCATCTATAATGAGATCTGATGCCTTCTTCTGGCCTGCAGGATATATGCAGGCAGAACACTGTATACATAATGAATAAATAAATCTTTAAAAAAAAAATTTTTTCTGGGCTGGAGAGATGGCTCAGAGAGGTTTAAGAGTACTGGCTGATTTTCCAGAGGTCCTGAGTTCACTTCCCAGTACCCACATGGCAACTCACAACCATCTACAGTAAAATCTGGTGCCCTCCTCTGGGCACCTCTATATACATAATAAATAAAGTTTCCTTTAAATATATTAACAGTGTTACTTGCTCAATATGAGCTTTGTATTTCTAGGGTGCAGGAGTGTTTACCATGTGGCAATTTCTCGATTGTCATCCTCTGGTGGTGCTTTCAAAATGTCAGTGGCAACAGTATGACACGGATAGTCAGCAAAGCAGAAGACCTCTGGGTTTATCAGGGAATGCTGGATGAAGGAGAGCTGCAACGAGAAGACAAAGTCCTTACTGCCATAAACGACTAGGAATGCTGCAAAAAGATGAACCACTTTCATGGGGCTAACCTTGAGGGTGTTAGATAACTACCCTTTAAAAAACAAAACAAAACTATTAACCCTTCGGAAACCAGACAATTCAGAAGATGGAAAGTGACAATAAGATGGTGTTAGAGATAAACATATCAAATTGGAAGAGCTTTGCTGCTTCAAGTTCTAAAACTGTGAAAATAAAATATAATTGACAGCAAACCACAATTTCCCAAGCTGTGCAAACTAAGTTAAGGATAACATTGTAATCAATGGATAAACTGGCCTAATGAAAGAAGTGATTACTATTTCTTCGTTCTATACCTAAGCGTAACTCTCACCTGGCCTTCTGCATGTTTCCAAGGCCGATATATGAAATCCACTGGAAACACGTCCATGCCCAGGCCCCTCTGAATACCATAAACCACATTGTGAAGTCCTTTGCTGTCACGAATTTGAAATCCAGGATGGTCCAGTTCATAAGTTACTTCCTTGAAATTCAAACTCGGGTTCTAAAAAGATGAAAACATTTCAAAGTTAAAGGAACAAATATGGGCAAATACTGATGCTTTGGCCAAGTCAAACTAAATCTCAAATTCAAAGTATTCCATTTAACATATCCACCAATATCAAAGATTTTTAGCAGCTTCAACAAGTTTCATATAAAGTTTTTTTCATTCCTCCCTCTCCCCAGACTGGGCCTTACTTTATAAAACTGTCAACACTGGCCAGCCTAGAACTCACTGTGTAGACCAGGCTGGCCTTGAACTCAGTCAGAGAGATCAGCCAGATGTGTTGAGTCTAAAGACGTGTACCACCACCACCACCTGGTCCTTATAAGGTTTGGATGCACGGACATAAAAAAAAAACATAGGTTTTCAGTAACAGGATAGAACTAATGATGCGTTACCTGTTTCTAAACTAAAATAAAATGAAAAACAAGTAAAACACCACAAACCTACTTCTGGTAAGGCTGCCAATTTCTCAATAATAGCCTCCTGAAGCATATACAACTGCATTATGTATTTTTTTAAATATTTTATTTTAAAAAAATCTTTCCATTTACATACCAACCCGTCCCCCCTTTCCCCTTCTGCTCCCCCATCTCATGCCCATCCCCTTATTATGTATGTATTTTAAATTCAGTGTTACTACAAGCCTACATGAATGAAAATAAACAAGATATTAAAAATTAGCTGGGTATGGCAACACATCTTTACAATTTCAGCCCTCAGGAGGCCGACTCAGGAAGATCCTGAGTTCCTACTCAGCCTGTGCTACACAGTGAGATCCTGTCTCAAAAAAATACCCCTTAATAAAGTCAAAGCTATAATGCACTGAAATGTAATTATTTGTAGAGCTGGAAAGTGAATCCAGGGCCTCCTTTATGCTACGCATGTATTCTATCACTGCATTTTATCACCAGTCCTATTAAAGATCTTTTAAAATAAAAAGGATTTTTTCATAAGATTTTTACTTTCTGTGTATTTTGCTTGCATGTATGTGTATGTACTGTATTTATGTACCATGTATAGGCCCAATTCCCATCAATGTCAGAAGAGGTTATCAGATACTCTTGAATTGAAGTTACAGACATTTGTGAGCCATCACATGAGTGCTAGGAACCCAATGCAGGTCCTCTGAAGGAGCAGCAAGTGCTCTGAACCTCTAAGCCATCTCTCAGGCTCCCTTTGAAAATAAAACAACCTACGTACATTCCCTTTAAGAAGTCTTAACAAGCCAGGTGTGGTGGCACGCATCTGTATAATCACACTACTCTGGAGGCAGAAACAAGCCATTATGTGAGTTCTAGGCCAGTCTGATCTTTCAAAGAGAAATTCTGTCTTTTAATAAAAAAAGGAAAACAACAACAAAACCCCCAACAACAAAACCAAAGTCTAATAAATAATACACACTTACAACCTGGGCCTTTGCAATTAAAGTTCAGTCCCTTGAGCTCCATTATTTTTTGCCTTTTCTTCTTTGCAGTGCTAGGTAGGGATCTCTTACACTAACATACCCAAAGACACACTTGTTTTTCATAGTGCAATCTTACTATGTTTAGGTAAACAAATGCATACCATTGTATTACAACTATCTACCGTACTCAGTACAGTAATATACTACACAGTTTAGGTGGAGTAAAAGGACAAGTATTCAGTAGTAGGCTATTCCTCCTAGATTTGCGTTAGAACACACTATTCTGATGGCATAGTGAAAAAAATTACCTAATAAAACACTTCTCAGAATGATAATCCTTGTTAAATAAGTAACACGCTGTATTACTAAGAAATGTAACAAAGGCCATTATGGGAACAACCAGTTTTAAAAAATAAAAAGAAGCAACAACAAAATACCTAGGCCATATCAGACACTATCTCAGAAAAGGGGGGGGGAGCAAGAAACAAGTAACAAAAGATACACACAATCCCACAAGTAACTAGAGCAGTGGTTCTCAACCTGTGGGTCACGAACCCTCGGGAGGGGTGAGGACAAGTGGCCCTTTTACAGGTGTCACCAAAGACCATCAGAAAACACAGATGACAACATTATAGTACACACGGTAGCAAAATTACAGTTATGAAGTAGCGCTGAAAATAATTTTATGGCTGGGGGTCACCACAACATGAGGAGCTGTATTAAACTGTTGAAGGATTAGGAAGGTTGAGAACCACTGACTGGACTAAGGAGATATCTCAGTTGCCAGTGAAAATTCATGAGTTATGCCTAGAATCCATGTTTGAAAAAGTAACAAAGCTGGACATGACTTAATCCCAGCACTTTGGAGGCAGAGGCAGGTGAACCCTGTCTCAAACAAACACAAACCATCACATATCTGTAATCTCAGTGCTGAGAAAACAGTCCCTAGAGATCATTGACCAGGTAACCTAGCCAAGTTGATGAGATCCAGGCAGACTGGAGACCATCTCAAAAAAATATGGTGAAAGACTAGGAAAATGGCTCAGGAGATAAGGCACTTGATGTGTTATTGATGGAGTTTGAAGCCCCAGAACCAATGATGTTACAATGTGAGTGTTCCTGTTATCCCAGTGCTCCTCCAGCAAAATGAGAAGCACAGGTAGAAGAATCCCTACAAGACTGAGCTAACCAGACTGGAATAGGCAGCAGCAAAACAAGACAAATGTGAGACCCTGTCTCAGTCAAGATGGAAAGCAACAAATACGACTGTCCTCTGAATTTTTTGTGCCAAGTGACACACACACAAAGGTGGAGAGTGATTTAGGAAGTCAACAAACATCAACCCTGACTACCAAACAGACATACACGTGCCTATCAACACACAAAAACCAAGGCATTGGCTTTGATCCTTGAAGCTATTAGAAAACAGAGTAAAGCCCACTAATTCTGTTAATAGTGAAGTTATGAGAGAACGCAGGGGTTCTGTGCAACTAGGTAGTTGGTAGTAAGTTGTAAACATGAAAACTAAAAATGAGAACTGGGATAAATACCTCGCTGTTTGCGAAGAGTCATGAGCTGGGTATAATAGCTCAGGCAGAATGTCTAACATGTACCGAGGTCCTAGATTCTATTCCAATCACCCACCAAAACGTCTATTCAGATCTTGCCAGGGTTGGTGGTCATAGCATTCTGGAGGTAGAGGATGTGAGTTCAATCAAATTCAAGGCCACACTGTGCTACCTAGCTCCAGCTCCAAGACAGAGGATTTTGGTTTGTCTTTTCTGTTGTGCTAAGACTGAACATAGCTTTCAGCATGCTGGGCAAGCACTCTACCACTGATCCATGTTTCCAATCTCATGTAAGTAACTCTAAAAAATATTACTATCTGTTGTTTTTTTAAGGTAGTCTCACAGGCATGCATCACCACTCCAACCTGTGTTAAGTAATTTTTAATTACTTTTATTTTATGTGCACTGGTCTTTTGCCTGCATGTATGTCTGTGTGAGGACGTCAATTACCCTGGAACTGGAGTCAGACAGTTGTGAGCTGCCATGTGGGTGCTGGGAATTGAACCTGGATCCTCTGGAACAGCAGTCAGTACTCGAAACCGCTGAGCCTTCTCTCCAGCCCTATAATTCTTGTATTTTGTTCTTTGATATTTTATCAAGAAATTACATATGAATTTACTATTCTCCTGCTGCATAAACTTCATCAATCCCTCTTACTATGCAATTTGTCATTTGTTTTATTTAAGCATTTTCATATTTCATCAAGGTATTTTCTTTATATGGAGGGCCAATTAGTTTCTGAATAATCAGAAAATAAAGACCAATGTGTAATAAAGATGTACTTTTGCTACACACACACACACACACACACACACACACACACACACACACACACACACCATTCAGGATCACCTTCTCAATAATTCTTTAGTTATTACTTTGCAACCAGTTAGCCCATCCCAGAACCTGACCAAAGACTACACTTAACAATTCACCATTTTGCCAGGTAGTGGTGTGCACGCCTTAAATCCCAGCATGTGGGAGGTAGAGGCAGATGGGGATCTCTGAGTTTGAGGCCAGCATAGTCTACAAATCAAGTTCCAGGACAGCCAGAGCTGTTACACAGAGAAACCTTGTCTTGAAAAAAAACCAAATCCAAATCACCATTTAGCTCCGGCCTGTAAAATAGGAACTGCAGAGATGGCTTACTTGTGCCAGTCTCCAGAACACTGAGTCCAATACCTAGCACATCCAAAACAAAAGCTGGGAAGGTGACATGGGGACAGCACAACAGATGGACCTGTGGCGGTCACTGGTCAGACAACCTAGCTGAATCAATGACACCAGATTAAGTGTGATATTGTTTCAAAACTAAGAGGAAAACTGGCAGGAAGAAGACATCCAAGGCTCTTATTCAGCTGGCCACAGAACTTACAAAACAAACAACAAAAATCCTCGGGGAACATAATGAACCCAAAGCCCTGGCCACATGTACTCACCAGTTCTTTAAGAACATCAATCAAAACCTCTACATTCCAGGTGTGTGCCTGTGCGCCTTCACTTTTATCTTTTCCATCACTCCAGATCCCACTGCCAGGAGCAGAGATGCTCTGTAAAAGTAAAACTACAATTAAGCAAATCCAACTAATGGATGTTTTCATCTCATCTTTAGATCAATCAATTATACTTCAATTTAATAAGCAGGAGAGGACAGAATTTTAAGTCTTTTGAGTAACAGTTGAAGTCAACAAACCTGTAATGGAATACCGTCTGTTAATCCTGAATGAGTTCGAGCCATCATTCCCAAAACCCTGGCAACCTGGGCAGCTGTGACCTCCCGAACACCAAACTGCATGATTATATTGCGACATTCTTCAATACTGAAACAAAAATATAACTTTAAAAACATGCTTACTTCCACCTCATACACCAAGACTTTAGGGCTACTAATAAATGAGCTGTGGTGTGACATCCTTAACATCGTAAAATTAATGTTTAATGTTATTTTATGCAACTAGAAACATAAAAAATCACTAGCTTAAAAAAGTTATTTCCAGCTGGGCAGTGGTGGCACACGTCTTTAATCCCAGCACTCGGGAGGCAGAGGCAGGCAGATCTCTGAGTTCAAGGCCAGCCTGGTCTACAGAGTGGGTTCCAGGACAGTCAGAGCTAGAGAGGAAACTGTCTGGAAAAAAAACAACAACAAAAACACTAAAGCCGGGCGGTGGTGGCGCACGCCTTTAATCCCAGCACTCGGGAGGCAGAGCCAGGTGGATCTCTGTGAGTTCGAGGCCAGCCTGGACTACCAAGTGAGTTCCAGGTAAGGCGCAAAGCTACACAGAGAAACCCTGTCTCGAAAAACCCAAAAAAAAAAAAAAAAAAAAAAAAACCACTAAAACTAAAACCGGCATCTTTAATTTTCAGTGTGACTCAACTTCCCTTTCTAAGTTACACTGTGTGCGTGCCTGCGCATGTGTGGCATTTGTTCAGACACCCGAGGACAACTAGGGTGGAATCTGTCCTTTCCTGCCATCAAAAAGGTCCCAGAGACTGAACCCAAGTCATCAACACCTTTACCAGCTGAGCTCTCTCACAAGCACAAAAATGGGTCTAATCACACACTCAAAGGTCAATCTGATTACCCAAATATTTAGAAAACCTTAAAAATGTATCCTATCCCTTTCATGTTGCTTCTAGAAGTTTAATTCAAAATAGCAAAGTGAGTGCATATGCTAAAATATGACTATCCTGGTGATTAAGAACTTGGTTCCTAAATTTTAGAAACTGGTAGGCATGAGAAGTCACAAGTTCAAGCCCTAGCATATTTATAGCTGATACCAACACTAGACTAGTGTGTGAAAAATTAAAATTCAGAAACGACGATCCCAATGCACACAATAACTTAACAATTTTGCATCTTGTTTTCAATAATTATGCTTAAGAACAGCCAAAATTTTGTCATGTCTTACTACCAACCTTGCACAAAAGCCATAGCCTACTTCTTGCATGAAATCAGCCAGAGAGCTCTCCATCATGGTTTTAGCTACCCCTCCAGAATCAGGCAAGATCCTGTCCATTAGAATGTCCCGTTTTTCAGGGTATAAAAGTGGTGCAAGCACCACAGGACAACGCTCTTGGGGAAAATCTGAAGACAGAGAGGAAATACAGCTGTTATCAACAACTAAAGACAACAACCTAGAAGCTAAAGATGCAGCACATTAAGAGTCTGTGTGGCATGCCTGAGGTCCTGGGTTCAATGCCCAGCAACACATAAATGTGTATCTCTCCTTATGCTGCTGCTCTAAAATCTCTTCAAACCCAATTCTTCTGCAAGTTCATATTCAAATTCAAGCAGTTTATGGCTGAGTGTGGTCATGCACACTTTTAATCCCAGCACTCAGAAAGCAGAGGCATGCTGGTACGACAGCCAGGACTACATAAAAAATGACCCCGTCTCAAAAAAGTATTGACCCAACCTAGCCCAGTGTGACCTCAAACCAACCCTAGAATTTGAATTTGGGTATCTCAAAACAACTGCTCACGTGTATACTTTTTAACTTTTCCTGTGTATATTCCAGCAGCTGTTTATCAATTCATGCTACATATTAAACTTTTAGAGCAAAATTCTCATATGAAGGGCAGAATTCATTACAGGGGAAAAGAATTCATTACATCTATAAACGTTTCTTATGACTGAAAAATTTGATGTAGCTTAAACTACACAAACAACAACAGGAAGTAAAGAAGTCATATTTCTCATTTTTGAGGATAAAAGGATGGAATTTATTGAGCTTGAATTACAAAGCAAAATGCTGAGGAAATAATACATTATCAAAACGGCCAACCTAGCTGGACGTGGTGGCACAAAGCCTTAATCCCAGCACTCGGGAGGCAGATTTCTGAGTTCCAGGCCAGGCTGGTCTATAAAGTGAGTTCCAGGATAGCCAGGGCTACATAAAGAAACCCTGTCTTGAAAAACAAAAAAACAGGGCTGGAGAGATGGTTCAGCGGTTAAGAGCACTGGCTGCTCTTCCAGAGGTCCTGAGTTCAATTCCCAGCAACCACATGGTGGCTCACAACCATCTGTAATGAGAGCTGGTGCCCTCTTCTGGCCTTTAGGCAGAACACTGTATACATAATAAATAAATCTTAAAAAAAGAAAGAAAAAAGAAAAAAAAATGTGGCCAACCATTCAAATTAAAAGCAGCATGTCACTATATTTTAGTCTCCCTCCCTAAAGTGGAGAAAAGACAGGAGAGAAATATGCTTAGTCTTACCTGTGATTGTACTTTTTTTTTCCAGAGCTGAGGACCGAACCCACAAGTGCTCTACCACTGAGCTAAATCCCCCCCAACCCGTGATTGTACTTATATAACAAAAACATCACAGATGAAATTAGGTACACTTTATACTTATTCTTTAACCAAGTTCTATTATAACTTTTATATTTAAAATGATATTATTGTCTTTTGTTTATAAGACTAAAAAGAAACAGGAAATCACCATCTTCACTTATATCCCAACATGCTTTTTTTATCATGGTTTTGTGACCACCTGTGATAGGCTCTGCCTTACCTCTGCGCAGTGTCTTGAGGAAAGCGTCTATCTGTTCCTGTCCAACTCCAAAGGCTCCCTTCTGCCCAAAGAGGAGATGGGAGAGGAGGAGATGTAGGACCTCTATTGCTATATCTTGGAAGCCACCTTCTTGATTTCCACTGACGTCTGCGTCTATATAAGAACGCAGAAGATCTGGAAGCTTCTGTTTGATAAACTGGGCAGCTAAAAGTCAAATAAACCAAGTTACTTTTATACAATAGGTTAAAAAATATTCAAATGATCACCCCCTTGTATTCACCAACATACATTTTTACCTCTCTGATGCTTTCACATAGCTCTATCTGAGGGGTATACTCAAACAGTGGCTGGTGAAATGAAGAAAATTTTTACAAGATGGTTCTGGCCAGGCATGGTGCGGGGCTGTACACTTTTAATCCCAGTACTCAGGAGGCAGAGGCAGGTAGATTTCTGTAAATTTGAGACCAGTCTGGTCTACAGAGTGAGTTTCAGGACAGTCAAGGCTATTACAACAGAGAAACCTTGTCTCAAAAAAAAAAAAAAAAAAAAAAAAAGTCTTCAATCCCAACACTCATGAGGCAGAGACAGGTGGATCTCTGAGTTTTGAAGCCTGCCTGGTGTACATAGGGAGTTACAGGACAGCCAGTGCACAAGCATCATAGCACATGGCTGCAATCTCAACACTTAAGGGAAACTAGTGAGTCTGAGGCCAGCCTGGCCTATACAAGCCCAACTTTGTCTCAAAAACAAGAACAAAAGCTGGAGAGATAGCAGTTAAAAGCACTTGTTACTCTTGCAGAGGACACAGGCTCAGTTCCCAACGTGCATGTGGCATCTCACAAGTTCCAGGGGACCTGACACTTTTTTCTAGCCTCCTCAAGCACCAGGTATACACATGATGCACTTACAGATATGAAAAACATTCATACAGGCATAAATATAATTTTAAAACAACAAAAACTACTTAAGAACCCAGGGACGTAGCTCAGAGGTAGAGATTTTGTCTAACATTCCAAAGCCCTGGATTTGACCCCTAATACCACACAAACATGAATTAAAGAAGCAACCAAGAAAGAATCTTGTACTCAATATAAAATAACTTACCAAAACCCCTGAGATCTGAGCTAGAAGAATTCAAAAGGGCAAGACCAAAAATGACCTGGAACAAGAAGGAGTTAGATTAACAAGATCAAACAGTTTTAACTTTCATTTCTGCCTACATCTCTTTGCTCAAGACACACACTCACCTCTTGTACTTTACTTAACTTGAGAACTTTACTCAGCTGGGCAAATAAATGGGGTGCAGGCTTTAAACTCTGAAACATAAAATTTTTTTTTTAAGATTTAACTTTTGTTTTCTTTTAGTGATGTAATTCTTTAACCAAGTTTTTTAAAGTGTTAGTTCATCCAATTATAGCACAATATACACATGATATAATTCTGAGCTACTATAAGCAATACACTATATTCTAGAACTGTAGACTGACAAACTTAAACCTTGACCTAATCTGGTCATAGTAAGTTTCCATTTACTACCAAGCAACTACCTTGATTCTCTCAGAAAGTTACAAAAGAAAGTCAATCCTTCAAATTTTAAGATATGGCACAATTAAAAAAAAAAAAAAAAAAAAAAGTACAGGTGTGGTAGCACACGCCTTTAATCCCAACACTCATGAGCCACAGTCAGATGGCTCTCTCTGAGTTCAAAGCAGCCTGGTCTACACAGTGACGTCCAGGACAGCTAAGGCTACATGGAGACCAAGTCTTTAAAGGGCAAAGCAAAACACACAAACACCAAAACCCCAGAAGTAAAAGTTCGGAGTCATTTTAAATAACTCAATATTAGACCATTTTAAATAACTCAGTATTAGAGCATATTCAAATTGGGTGTGGTGTTTCATGTCTACAATAGCCCAGCACTGAGAAGACTGAGACAGAAGAATAGCCTGGATTACACAGAAAGACTCTGCCTCAAAAATGAGAAGGAGAGATAGACATTATCATAATCTTACTAGAGGTAAGATTGTACTAACCTTCTGGTAGTGCAATGGATTATCAATGGCATATGACAACGTCGAGATAAAATTTGGCTTTGTAATCAGCGAGGCACACTCCTGAATCAGAAACTGTGTCTTCAAAAAAAAGATAAAAATAAAAAAAGAACTTCCATTAACATTAACCATCATCTGACATAAATAAAGGAAAAGAGAACCTATGAACATTAGATGCTGTATAGTTTTACTATCAAAACCAGCTCTTTAGTGCTGGGCAGTGGTGGCATACATTTAATCCCAGCACTCAGGAGGCAGAGGCAGGCAGATCTCTGTGAGTTCAAGGACAGCCTGGTCTACAGAGTAAGTTTTAGGTTAGCCAGGGCTGTTATACAGAGAAACAATGTCTTGAAGAAAACAAAACAAGACAAAAATCTTTAAAAATTCCACTTTATCAGTAACTAGTGTTAAACCAAAATGTCCACATTAAAGTCCATTAGTGAGTCACAAACACTATCATAATTAACTCTGACAAGACTGAAAATCAAGCCAAAGAGATACCTTTCAGGACATGAGATAGCCTATCTGCCTCGTCAAGCAGGCCCTCCCCCATTCCTGCTTCCTTCATCAGGCAGATCCAACAGGAGCTCCATAAACCTAAATTAGACTGTCTTCAGTATATAGTCAGGCAGAAAAGAGAATACAGAAAATTATACCCCATATCTCTTAACTACCCTTGTAAGATTATGATCTGGACGTTATCTTGTATACAGTGTCCATATATTATGCCCTAAACTTACAAAGTGATTGGGGATAATAGACATCAACTCTGTAGTCCCCAAATACCTGATGGAAATCTTTGCCACTGCTTTTACCATCGCCACTGAAATCCACATGTGAAAATAGACAGCGTAATAAATGCCTGTCTGCCTCAGGACCGTGCCGATTCACAATCTGAAACACAAAAACATTAAGTTTAAAGGAGAGTTTGGAAAAAAATAAGGACTAGGGATATAGGTCAATGGTAGCACTTGTCTAATATGCATGACACTTTGGATCTTATAAATACAGCTCTAGGAAAGTGAGCCTCTGGGGTAAAATTCACCTTGTAGCAATAGTTATAGGAATTACTGCTGAGCATAGAGGCAAAGTCCTATAATCCTAGCTCTTGGGATTCAAAGAATGGTAGGTCAGGATTTCAAGGCCAGCCTCAAGATACAGAGAAAGTTTAAGCCAGTCTAGGTGGCAGAAGACCCTGTTCTCAAAAACAAAAGTAAATTACATGAATCACAGAAGTAGAAGTACCTATATGCAATGATTACTTTTATATGTACTCTTTTTGGACTGGCTAAAAGAACATAAAACCTACCATCAATTAACCCACATAACTTGGCATGATGGCCAACATTTACACCAAAAATAAGTAACATATATTTTTACTAAATATCATCAAATAGGGGTTTTCTATTCAAGTTTTACAGCATCAGCTTTCTAACTCAAATTGCCTTTACCAACCAACTCTTGACAAATACTGTGCACGACTAGACCTAAATGAAGCTGCAGACAGCTAGATAGCTACATTCAACTTCAGTGATTGAAATGCTGACCTTGAACTTTCCAACTTTTGTTTGTTTGTTTGTTTGTTTGTTTGTTTGTTTTTGAAGACAGTGTTTCTCTGTGTAGTTTTGGAGCCTGTCCTATATCTCACTCTGTAGACCAGGCTGGCCTAGAACTCACAGAGATTTGTCTGCCTCTGCCTCCCGAGTCCTGGGATTAAAGGCGTGCGCCACCACCGCCCGGCTGAACTTTCCAACTTCTTGTTCCTCAAACTTTCTGATGGCTGTACCTGCCACCTCTAACTGGAAAAATTCAGGTGAGCCTCTTCTCTTCTCTTCTAACTACAGACCCGCCACCCGCCCCCAATTACCCCTTATTTGGCTTTGCTTTTCTCCACAGCATTTACTCTTACCTGAAAATTTCTTTTAATTTGCAGGAGATCAGGGAATTTGCAGTTCAGAAAGGAGCCTAGCAAACTTTGTGGGTAAATAGTTACATTTATCAAAAATCCCCCAGGAAGGAATTACTGGCAGTTAGTGGCTAAGAGACAAGAGTTACTCTCCATTGAGGAAAGGCCACTCATGCCCTAGTGCACTGGTTCTCAAACTTCCTAACGCTGCGACCCTTTATTACAGTTCCTGTTGTCCTGACCCCCAACATAAAATTATTTTCATTGCTACTTCATAACTAATTTTGCTGTTATGAATCATCTTTTTTAGAGACAGAGGATTGGTGTCAAGGGGTCACAACACAAAGGTTGAGGACCACCTCAACTTTTTTTAGTTAGTAGATGGTCACACTGATTGGACTCTGAAAGTTATTAAATAACAACAACTACTACAAAATAAACCACCATGATTCTGGGAGGAAGATGGGGTAGGGGGACTAAGGGCAGTTGGAGGGAGGTAGAGGTGGATGGAAATGATCGATATACATTATTTAAATGAAACCCAAAGAATAAAAAAATAATATTTAAGGGCTAGAGAGACAGCTTAGCAGTTAAGAGCATACACTGCTCTTTTAGAGGACCAAGTTCTCTTACCAGCACCCACACCAGGTGGGCTCAGGACTGCCTGTAACTCTAGCTTGAGGGACCTGACATTCTCATCGGGCCTCCAAAAGTCTATACATATACCAACAGGTAAATAAATCTTTAATATATGATGTATATACTACAGACATTAAAACTAAGTCAAACATGGTGGCACATATCTATAACCCCACTAACTAGGGAGGCAGATGCAGAAATACTGAAAATTTAAGACCATCCTCAGGTACATAGGAAGCTTAAGGCCAGTGAGGACTACATAATAAGACTCTGCCTAAAACAACAAAAGGGCACACCAGTTGGTTATCCAATATCAAATGGTCAGTCATGAAAACATACATGCAAGTAACATTATACAGACCGAGCAGGTTGTATTTTTAGAAATTATGTTATGTATACACATATATGCATATGTATATAATAACAACTAAGGAGAAAAAGAGGCCATGAATTTGAAAAAGAGCAAGGAAGGGTATTTGGCAGGGTTTGTAGGGGAAATGATGTAATTATATTATCTCAAAAAATAATAAAATTAATTTCAAACAAGGTATTACAGTATCTGGGCATGGCACATATGCTTCTATTGACAGCACTAGGAAGCCAAAGCAGGAGGACTTCAAGTTCTAGGCATCTTGGGCTACAAAAGGAAACTCTGTGCATCCTGGGCTACAAAAGGAAACTCTGACTCAAACTAAGTAAGTGATCAATCAAATACATAACTACCTACTTTGGGTTAGGAATTTTATCGACTTTTGGATTAAATATCATATTGAACTGCCTTAGGTTATCTTCAAAAATTGACAAAATGCATATACTTAAAGCAGGTACTTAAAACAGACTGCAAGAAATTAAAATTCAACAGCCCACCTACAGAACAACCTAGATTTATAGTCCAAGTCTATTATTTTCCTCTGTCACAGTAAAGTTTATGACAGTTTGCTGAACTGTTTTGACTGACCTCCATTTCCATTTTCCCTATTCTCAAAACATAAACATAAAAAAGACTGCCCTGGGCCAATGAGATGGTTCAGTGGGTAAAGCACTCGCCACCAACCCAACCAATCTGAGTGCATTCCCAGGAGCCACATGGTGGAAGTAGAGAAATGACTCCCTTGAGTTGTCCTCCAACTTTGCCAGCACCATGGTATGTTGTTTGGGGGGCTACAGAACATTCAGGTTGCACAGCTTCTTGCTAAAGGAAATAAATGTTCTCTGGGGTACAGGCTTTGAGTCTGTAATAGCCTCAAAGGTCCCCACTTCCAGTACACTTTCTGTGTCCCGTGTGTGGATGGAAATGCAATCTCAGCTTCCTGCTCAGGCCACTTGCTGCCGTGTCTCCCCCACCATTATGGACTCTCCCTCTAGAACACACACATTCAATCCCAGAACTTGGGAGGCAGCTCTGTGAATTCGAGGCCACCCCGGCATACATAGTGAGTTCCTGAGAACTAAATAGAGATCCAGTCTCAAAAAACAAAACAAAACAAAAAACAAAAAAACCTCCACAATGAAGTCCATAGGGATGTTTCAGTTTAAGAGTAGAGCTAACAGAAAATTCAACAAGCCACTTAAAATGTAGCATAGGCAGACAAGTTTTGGGCAATTTTTTTTTTCCCGGTTTTTCGAGACAGGGTTTCTCTGTGTAGCTTTGCACCTTTCCTGGAACTCACTCTGTAGCCCAGGCTGGCCTCGAACTCACAGAGATCCACCTGCCTCTGCCTCCCGAGTGCTGGGATTAAAGGCGTGCGCCACCACCGCCCGGCGCTTTGGGCAATTTTTAACAGCAGAAACACATTCTTTTGTATTTTGGGGGAGTGAGTGAGTGGGTACGGGTGAACCAGTGTGCTTTTGGCAGTTGGTTCTCTCCTCCTACTCTATAGGATTCTAGGGACCCAAATCAGGTTTATCAGGTTTGGCAGCAAGCACTTTGCTCAGCCATTTTGCTGCTGGCCCTCTTTTCTTTGTGTATGTGTGATTATGCATGAAGGTATGCGTGTGTGCATACCAGTGTATACCATTTATGTAGAGCCCAGAGAGCTCTACAGCACCCACCTGTCTCCAGCTCCTCAGTGCCAGGGTTATAAAAGCATGTACCTGTATACCACCAAGCCTGACTCTTTACATAGATTCGAGAATCCTAACTCAGGTCTTTATATGTTACGCAATGAGACCACTTAATCCACCAGCACCTGCTATAGGCATTTCAGATTGACAAAGAATAACAATAATTACAGAACTACTACAAGAAAACAAATATCTGGTAGGAACTGGATCTCAAACAAAAGTCAGAGTACTTGAGAAGCAAAGGTGAGCAAATCTCTATTGAGTTCCGTATCAGCCAGGGCTACACAGTGAGACACTGTCTCAAAACACACATGCACAAGCAGGGTCAAGGCAGCTGGGACTATATGGCTCAGTGGCTGCACACTTGTCTGGCAAGCACAAACTCCTAGATTCTATCCTAGGCAAAAACTAACTCAAACCCCTCATCACCCACATTTTACATAAAGCAAAAAGAAATGTAAATGTTAAATGACCATAATGATTAAAGATCATCATTGCTATTTGGGGTTGGCAAAATGGGACTGCAGGTAAAGTTCTGTCCTCTGACCACCATAATCATCTTGTGGCACATAAAACCAGCCTCCACAGAAACAATAATATCAAAGTCATAAATAAATGTAATTTTTTTTTTTTTTTTTTTTGACACAAGTGCCTCACTATGTAGCTCCGGCTGTCCTGGAACTCTAGAGATCTGTCTGCCTCTGCTGCCTCCAGGTGGATCCAAGGCCAGCCTGGTCTACAGAGTAAGTTCCAGGACAAGCTACCCAGAGAAACCCAGTCTCGAAAACAACAACAACAAAAGAGACATAATACTGGTACTGAGGTTAAGTTTACACTACCACAAACAGATGAAACTATGAATGAAATCTGCTTTAAAGAAATAGGGCAAATGGGCTAAGTGAAAATAGATTATGTCTTGAAATAAATAATAGGTAAGTATAGGTTTATTTTGTTATACTCTGACTATCCTTCAAATCAGTTGAAGGTGAGACAGGAGTGCTGTGAGTTCAAGACCAGCCCGATCATAAAATACCCCCACATCAAAATAAAGTGTTAATATTATTTTAAAAGCATGACCATAAATCAGCATTTTAAAAGAGAAACCGAGATTTCAGTGTGAGACTTGCAGGGATGGTGGCTACGGAGGCCATGCTGAGTGAGCTGCTGTCTGTGAAGGATCTGAAGAATTCTGAAAGGAAATCTCAGTTTGACAAGCAGCTGGCTCAGTCTCCAAGAGCACACAGTTTGAGTATGCCTGGTGCCTGGTGCGAAGCAAATACAATGACGACATACACAGAGGCATCATGCTGCTGGAAGAACTGTTGCTCAAAGGGAGCCAAGAGGAACCCGTGGGATTGTCTTCTACTTGGCCGTGGGCAACTACTGGCTCAAGGAATAGGAAAAGGCTCTAAAGCAGCAGTTCTCAACCTGTGGGTCTCGACTCCCTTGGGGTCGCATATCAGATATCCTGTATATCAGACATTTCCATTACGATTCATAACTGTAGCAAAATTACAGCTATGAAGTAGAAACAAAATGATTTTATGGTGGGGGGGGTCACCACAATGTGAGGAAATGTAATAAAGGGTTGCAACATTAGAAAGGTTAACAACTACTGCTCTAAAGTATGTGTAAGGACTGCTGCAGACTGAGCCCCAAAATGTTGGGAACACAGCACAAAGGTCCTTGCACTCATAGATCTCCAGAGAAACCACCAATGTTAAGCATACAGGATTGTCTTTCCAATGGGAAAGATGAAAAACCTGTTCTTCCACTTAGAAAGGTAAGAATTGGAAGTGATTAACAGCCTGGTGATGTTTGTTATTTGTTGGGCAAGGCCACAGTAATCTATTACAACCAAGACCTGAGGTGGCTAGTAATCTAAATGACCCTAATAACCAGAGGTTCCTCTAAGCTCCCACAACCAGGACCAGAGGTGGCCAATAGCCCAAATGATGTCTAATGCTATCTGTATGACAGAGACCAGGCCAGACCTTTAGGCCCTTAAGGTAGTACACGTAGCCTATCTCTAGAACTCATTTTCTTGAAGGAAATGGCATGTACCTTGAGTCAAGTTTCAATGTAATTATGCTTCCTTGTGTAATGGGGATTGTATTACACCAGAAGACTTTTTCCAAATGACACTGGGTTTAAATACACTGGGAATAAACCACCTGTTCTTAGACTCCCCGAAGTCAATGTGCACTGGGGTTTCATTCTTATCTCTTTAGGGCTCACTTCCCTGCATGATACCTGCAGGGACCCAATCACACAGAAAGGAGCTGGAATGTTTCATTGACAAGGCCATGAAGTAAGATGGACTAGTAGACATGGTCATTGTTGGTGGCCTGGCCCTGGGTGTGGTGGGTGTGGTGGGTGTGGTGGGTGTGGTGGGGCTGGTCGGTCTCATTTCAAGTCCAAATCCTGAAGGCAGCCTCACCTGTCCTCTGCCCCAGCGCACCCGAGGGAGAGGATGGGGACGGAACGACACAATACTGGAAGAGGGTCTTGTCCATCCTCCCCATTCCTTCCTTCTTTCCCAACCCTTGTTGTCCACCTCTACAATCTCCATCACCTTCAACCTCCTATTCCCTGACACCTATTATTTAACCCAAAGTCATGATTTGCAAAGAGTGTAAATAAAATTGGGCTGTGGCTTGGGGAAAAATAAAAGAAAAGCCCAGCTAGGTGTGGTGGAAACACCTATAATCCTAGCAGGAGGCTGATAAAGCCCAGAGGAAGGGAGAACAAAAGAGAAAAACTAAAAACAGTAAACATATTGAGGATACAACTCAATGGCAGTGTGCTGTTTGCCTAGCATGCTGCAGGCTCTAGATTTAAACCCAATTACTGAATGGGGGGAAAGCTCAATAGGAAAAATGAGTTTATTTCAAGTTTCTGTCTTAAATAGTTTTGTTATAATCACAACCAGTGTTTTTTTTTTTACTTATGCTGTAATACAGGGGATCTAACACAGGGCCTCAAACCATGTTAGCTAAAAAGTACATATCACTGAGCTATCCCTTAGTCCCATGCATTTCTAAAAAAAAAATTTATTATTATTGTGCTGTTCCCGTATTATTGGGGGTGGGCATGCAAAAGGGCACATGTAGGTCAGAAGACAACGTTGTGGAATTAGCTCTCTCCTCCTATACTTAGTGAATTCCGGGGATGACCACATTTTTACAAGCACTTTTACCTACTGTGCCATCAGACTGCCTCCCCACCCAATTTTTTGGAATTAAATGATTTTTTAAGTGCTTCCCCTGCATGGATATATGTAGAGCATGCTGATGCCCTCAGATATCAAAAGAGGGTGTGAGGTCCCCTGGAAATGGAGTTATATATAGATGGCTGTGAAGCACCTTGTGGGTATTAGGAACCTGACTCAGGTCCTTTGCAAGTGTCTACAAGTGTTCTTAACTACTGAACCACCATGCCAGGCCCCCAGACAATAATTTTAAAAGAATGATTATAATGTTAATATAATCTTTGAATAATGTCACAGAAATCTCACCTAAGAGGCAAGTCTTTTTTTTTTCATCTCTAAGATGTTGAAGTACTAGTTAGTTGACATCAATACATGTATCTAACAAATTCAATAAAATCTCCTCTTTCCACCTGTCAGTGGATAAAACCACATAAGGAAAACATCCTAGCCAAGTTATGAAGCCTGACTTAACGACAGGAAAACAGAGCAATAAACAATATACCTGACCTCCTTGTATAGTAGGGAGAGTATCAGTTTCATAAAATGGCACTAAGTGTCTCAGGATTTGCCTTTTTTTTGTTTTTGTTTTTGTTTTTGTTTTTTCAAGACAGGGTTTCTCTGTGTAGCTTTGCCCCTTTCCTGGAACTCAATCTATAGCCCAGGCTGACCTCGAACTCACAGAGATCTGCCTGGCTCTACAGGAGTGTGCCATTGCCACCCAGCCCAGGTCTAAATTCTTAAACTCCAGGTGTTAAAAGAGGTTATATGCAAGGGCACAAAGGCACTATTGAAGCCACAGAATTTATGTGTCTTAATACCTGTGTACACTGTAAAACCTCAGCCATCAAGTGAAGCAATTTTTACATTTTATCTTCAAGATTAATTACTAGACCTAGACATGGTGATATGCCAGAATCCCAGTTCAAGGCCATCTTAGACTACATAGAAAAACTTTATCTAAAAAACATAAACAAAAACAAACAAAAATTATTAAATAATTTATTCATTCAGGGCTGAGGAAATGGATCAGCAGTTAAGAGTGTTTACTGCTCTTGTAGAGAACTTGGATTCAGTTCCCAGCACCCACATTACAGCTCAGAACCACTTGTAACTCTAGTTCCAGGGCATCTGATCTCCTCTTATGGCCTCAATGGGCTTCTGCATGCACATGGTGCACATAAAACTCATGCAGACAAACACACATATACATAAAAAAAAAAAACTTAAAAAATAATTTCTTCCTTCTTTCATCACAGATTTATTTGACCACCTAACTAAATGTCAGGCATAGGAGACACAGATATTCTTAGTCCTCAAGAACTTATAAGAAAAAATGAATAAATCAATTATAGTACAACCAGATCATGTTGGGCACTGCTGGTGTCACTAGATTCTGACCTCAAACAATTTCTGGTAGCCAACAATCGGCTTTTCCAGGATTTGCCTCAGTTGCAGAATTTCAACACCTAAGAACATACCCTCCTGGGGCAGCCTTCATCCAGCAGGGATATAAACATGGTCTAGCCCTTTGAGCCAACTGTGGTACACCTTTAATATATGACTTAGAAGTTAACACACAATGTTAACCTAGGTATTTGTTTATTTGGTTGGTTGGTTGGTTTTTCAAGACAGAGTTTCTTTTTTTGTGTAGCCTTGGCTGTCCAAGGAACACAATCTGTAGACCAAGCTGGCCTCGAACACAGAGATCTGCCTGCCTCTGCCTCCTGAGTGCTGGGATTAAAGGCATGCACCACCAGTACCTAAGCATTAACTCAGGTTTTATTGGGGCTGAACCACAGTTCCTCAGCAAAACTGTAGATCCCAGTCTCATCTTATCCTGTTTTCATTCCTCCCTAACCTGTACAGAGCTGATGCATTAGTTTGATTGTACTTTCCAAATTCTCATACCTGTTTCCAGAGAATACAACCTCAACCTGCATCACAGGCCCAGTGTAAGGTGGTCCATACAAGGGTTGTAGAGTAGGCATCATGGGTGCATATGAATAACCAGCTTGAGACTACAATGAGACTATCTCAAGAAAGCCAAGTGGGGCTAGAAAGATGGCTCATCAGCCAAGGGCACTGGATATTCTGGCAGAGGATCCAGGTTCAATTCCCAGCATCCACAGCAGCTAACAGCCATGTGCAACTCAAGTTCCAAGAGTTCCTGTGACCTCTCTTCTAGCCTCCATAGGCCCAGGCATGCACAGTACAACAGAAATACAAGCAGGAAATATACTCACATACATAAAATTTTTAAAAATTAAAAAAAAGTGTGCCAGACACAGTGGTGCACATCTTTAATCCCAGCACTCAGGAGGCAGAGGCAGGCAGATCTGTGAGTTTGAAGCCAACCTGGTCTACAAAGCAAGTTCCAGGACAGCCAGGGCTGTTACAGAGAAACGTGGAACTAGGATACCTTGCAATGCAGAGACTAATTTTTTACTTGTCGCCTATGAACAAATATAAAATGATTCGCTATAGAGGTAGTATATACTTAAATCTCCTATCTGCAATTTTCAGAATACAATGAACAAAATAACATCTTTGAACTTCCAACATAAAACAAGACAGAACTCAGTGGTAGTGCTTATACACAGTCTGGAGAGGCACTGTCCCTGTCACCAAAAACAATGGGACAATACTAACTACCCTAGTAAGACTGCCCTAAGTGTAAGAACTGGGGCCGGGGGAAAAATATGATCAACATGTATTGTATGAAGGGGTTTAAGAAATGGCTCAGCAGTTAAGAGGCCTTGTTCTCGTAGAAGGCAGGATTCAATTCCCAGAACCCATATGGTGGCTCACAACCATCCATACCTCCAGTTCCAGGGAATCTGATGCTTTCTGGTCTCCATAGGCACTAGGCACATAATGTGGTACACAGACAAACATGTAAGCAAAACACTTATAAACACAAAAGAAATATAAATTTTTAAAAAAATATATTGTATGAAAATATTTAATTCAAAAAACAATAAATTTTTAAAAGAATGTGAGAACTGCCATTAAGTCACATCAAAAGCAATACCTAGAGCAATACAAATGCTTAAACCTGTTGTTCTGAAGACAGGTAAACTGAACTTTACACACAGAATGACTCAAATGCCAGAATGCTTAGCATTTTCTCATCCAACCTTCTGAGAGTCACCTATGCTGTTCAGAACAAGAGTTCTGATGCTTACAGAATATCACTGATGGACTCTTAGGTTGTTTCCAATATGGAGATATTAAGATACATGTCTTGTGATAAAGCCAAAACACACACCTAAAAATGGAGAACTGAGCCATAGCTGCTGTGTTCAGTAACTGAGGCCCAAGAGTTCAATGTCTGAGACCCACATGGTGGAAGAACAGAACTATCTCTTTCAAGTTGTCCTCTGACCTCCCCAGATGAGCTGGGGTGCCACCTCCCCCTAAAAAAGGAAATGGCAAAGCAGATGCTAGTGACAAAGAGCTTAGACGCAGAAGACCTACATTTAAGAGGCCCAAAATAGATGCTTAATGGGTTGGACTCTTTTTCTTTGATGGGGAGGTAGTTTTCCAGACAGAGTTGATCAGTTTAGCCCTGGCTGTCCTGAACTCCCTCTGTAGACCAGGCTAGCCTGGTCAGAGATCCTCCTGCCTCTGCCTCCTAAGAGCTGGGATTAAATGCATGTGCCACTATGCTCAGGGCATATTAATCCAAAGCAAGGAAAGTAGGGCTGAAGGCTGAGTCTTCTCTGAATGGTCGTTAGAAGATCTGACTATTCACAGCTGGAGAGAGAACTGGGTGGTTAAGAGCATTTACTGCTCTTGCAGAGGACCCAGAGTTGGTTCCCAGCACCCCATGGAGGGACACAACCAACCGTAGCACCAGTTCTAGGGGGTCTAATGCTCTTTTCTGGCCTCCAAAGGCCTCAGGTAAGCACACATGTATGCTACAGGCAAAACATTCATAAATAAAATTTGCTTGGTGTGGTGGCACAGACCTTTAATGCCAGCATTTGAAAGACAAGGCCAACTTGATCTATGTAGAAGTTCAGGCCAGCTAGAATTACATGGTGAAACTGTCCCAAAAAGGGGAAGGGAAAAAAAAAAAAAAGGAGAGAGAAAGGACATCACTCATATTTAAAAAGGCTAACATATCCATCTACATCACCTATATATGCAGACATACTATCTTTGGAAAGATAGTTAAAATAGAAAAAAACTTAATACCCATTGCCTGAATAGGCAGGCTAACTAGTTCATGTCTTACATAATTTTTAAAATTAAGCAAACCTACAATTGTTAAACACATAGGAAAAACAAAAGACCAAATCTGAATAGTGCTGCATAAATTCTTTCTTAGATTTGGCTAAGATAATCAGGTACATATTTCACTTATGTTAGCTACCTATGAATCAACTACAATTTCTATTATAGAAAGGAGAGAACTGCCAGACAGTGGGGTGCACGCCTTTAATCCCAGCACTTGAGAGGCAGAGGCAGGTAGATCTCTTCTGAGTTTGAGGCCAGCCTGGTCTACAGGGTGATTACACAGAGAAACCCTGCCTGAAGGGGGGTGGGGGAAAGAGAATTAAGTTTTTGATTTGTTTTTTAAGACAAAGTTACAGGATGCCCAGGCTGGCCTCAAACTCATACCAATCTTTTTGCTTTAATATTTAGCATTCTGCTTCAATCTCCAAGAGGGACTACACCATACTCAGCTACTTTTCATAAAGACTGAATGAAGTACTAACACATGTAAAATATACACTAGAGAAAGCAAGGATTTAAAGATTTGTTTTTTTATGTTTGTGTGTGTAAACACAAAAAAGACACTGGTTCGTCTGGAACTGGGGAAGTTGTAAGTCACCCAATGTGGGTGCTAGAAACCAAATTCCAGTCCTCTGAAAGAAAAGCAGCAGGGTCCTAACTGCAAAGTCATCTCTCCAGCAGGGTGGGGGGATGATGATGATGATGATGATGATGATGATGATTTAACGGGTACTTCTCCAAAGATATACATATCAATACATGGAACACAAATGCTCAGCATCTTTACTTGTGGATCAAAACTATTTCATACCCAGGATGATGGCTAAAAGCCCAAGGATAACCAATCGTGAACTCGGGACCTCACTCACGCTAAGCAAGCACTCTACCACTGAGCATCTTATACTTCCAGTGCAATTTCAACCTTTTGTATGTGTGCTGTGTACATGTATTTGTTAGTACGTGGGAACATGTACCACAAAGTACACCAATTTGAGGGTGCCTATGGAGGCCCAAGGCTGACATCAGATGTCCTCCCTCATCACCCTCCACTTTACTGATTGAGGGAGGGTCTGTGTCTGAACAGAGTTCATCAATTATAGCTAATCTGGCTAGTCTTCATTGCCCTGGGATCCTGTCTCTGCCTCCAGAGAGCTGAAATTACAGGCAGGCTACCACACTTTCCCAACTTTTATGTGGGCTTAAGGAAGCCTATCACCTATTCTCATACTTAAAACATAGTAAGCACCTTATCTGCTAAGCTGTTCCATCTTAATGCCAAAGGCAGAAAAAAAGGTAGAACTAGACCAAATCATGTCAGATCATGCTTTTTTTTTTTTTTTTTTTTTTTTTAAGGATAAGCCTTTCTCTGGAACTTTTCCTTCTTGACTCTAGCTGCCCCATTTTCTAGTTCTTACGGCAGAAGGTTCTTTCCTCCCTCCCTTCCCTTTTTTTTTTTTGTTTTTTTGTTTTGTTTTTTTGTTTTTTCGAGACAGGGTTTCTCTGTGTAGCTTTGCGCCTCTCCTGGAACTCACTTGGTAGTCCAGGCTGGTATGCTTTTTTTACTAGGTTTTTTTTGTCATTGTTGTTTGTTTTTGAGACAGGGTTTCTTTGTGTAGACATGGCTGGCCAAGAACCTGGTATGTAGACCAGACTGGCCTCAAGCACAGAGATACACCTGCCTCTCTCTGCTTCTCAAGTGCTGGGATTAAAGGCATGTGCCACTATACCTGGCTTCATGTTCATTTATAAGACAGAAAAATAAAGAATAAAGAGAATACTCATAGGTTGGTATAAGGTCTTTTATGTACTGTACTAAAGCAAAATAACACAGAGAAGCAAAGTTATAACCTCTCACACAACATCTTCACATAGATTGCCAACTTATTATCAATTGGCTATTTGTTTTTGCTTCAATGGTATTCATATTCTGAATAGAATACTTACATGCTGTATTTCCTGCTGGCTGGCTCGGTAGTTTTTCTTGGTTAAATTGTCCACCAGGTAGCTGATTTGAGACAAGGCCAGCGAGAGCGAGTCAAGATTCATTGCTGGTTGGGGCGGAAGCAGGCGGCCGAGCCCGGCGCAAAATCACCATTATTCCCCTTTAGTCACCTCAGAGGCAGGTTAATGCTTCTTTGTAATCAGACTATCTCTGTTATCTGTAAACTGTCTTCAGTTCTTCTTTAACAAGTGTCTTACTCTGTTCTGAAACATGGCACCTGTTTAAAAAGAAAATTCCAGAATTCAGTTGGGGGGGAAGGTTAAGTAACTTTTATCACTCTCATTACTTAAAATGTTATTAAAGGCACTTTTGGAAAAAAAATTATGATGTCTCAACCACTATGGATTAAAAAAAAGCCATGCTTTTAAAAGACAACATCGTCTAAGAGTTTAAATTTAATAAAACAACCTGCGACTTTTGAGATATCCATTTTATCAATTTCAATTAACAACTTCAGAAGCAACAGGAGCACACTTGGTTGGAATTTGGGTTTGACACTGCTTCTCATTCAGCCTTTTGGCTGAGTTCAGGTGTAAATTAGGGTCTAAGCAAGTATAAGTCCTCTTACACTTTCAGCTCCCCTCTCCACAGTACCCACTGGTTCCGAAGACTCCATTTATTCACTTTATTCCCACACTACTGCTTCAGAATCAGATGGTTTGATCTTAAAATTGTACTTCTGGGTGTGTATTGTAGGTATTTAAATGGCTAATTGAAAGCCAAGTAAGAACCCCAGGAGCCAAAGTTGAAAAAGCTCCCAAGAATAATTTAGATGCTCAGGAGGCAGGGGCAGGAGGATCTCTGTGATTTCAAGGGCAGCCTGGTCTACATATTGAGTTCCAGGCCAGCAAAGGCTAAATAGTGAGACTCTGTCTCAAAAAGTTAAGTAAAACAAAATAAAAATAATAATTTAGAAAATCCCAAACTGCTGTAAAGCTAAAAATGGCAGGTTGTTCATTAGTTTATCCCCAACCACTCTAGTCAGCTAACAGAAACAAAAAATAAGCACACTCTTTTCTCCATTGCAAATTAAAAACTTGTACCATTAAGGCATAAATTAAGGTGGTTTTGTTTTCATACATGCATGTGGAGGCCAGAAAAAGCACTGGAACCCTTGAGATGGAGTTATGGACTGTTCAAAGTAGTCTCATTTAGTCATTGGAGACCAAACTCCAGTCTTCTACAAGAGCAGCAAGTGCTCTTTACCACTGGGCCACCTCTCCAAGCCCAAATTCACGAAGATTAAATCTTTGTCTTTAAATTTCTTAACAGTAATGAAGTGTTTATTGCACTAATAACCTGAACCTTGAAAGTTGATAAAGACTGTACTCCTACTAAGTGTAGTGCATATGCCTGTAAATCCTAAAGCAGGGAAATCAGTTCAAGACTATCCTTGGCTATATGAGGTCAAGGCCAATGTGGCCTACATGAGACCTTGTCTCAAAAAATTCAAAAAGGACCCAGGTGGTGGCGGTGGTGGTGGTGGACGCCTTTGATCCCAGCACTTGGGAGGCAGAGCCAAGTGGATCTCTTTTAGTGTGCGAGCGTGTACACACATACATACACACACACACACACACACACACACACACACACAAATAAGTAAATCTTTTAGAAAATTAGAACCAGATGTGAAGTAAGCTTATCTCTGTGAGCTCTATGACTGGTCTACAGACAGTTTGAGATACCATGTGGGTGAATGAAATTGAACCCAGGTCCTATAGAAGAGCAGCAGTCATCTCTCCAGACACCACATAATTTTTAAAGTTTTTTAATTATTTCTGCAAGTTACAGTCAGCCAAAATAATATTCAATGTACTCACTCATAAGTGGATACTAGATATAAAGCAAAGGACAATCAGACTGTAACTCACAGATCCAGGGAGGCTACCTAGCAGGGAGGAACCTAGATGACTGTGGCTTATAATAAGTTTTGGTTTTAACTAATCACTGGGCAAGCTTTAGTGCAACATTTCACTATTAGGATAAGAATTTGTACCGTATCAAGCTGATGAAGGAATATGCTGGCTGTACTTTCAGGAGGGGAGGCTAAAATCTTTTTAGATTATGGATTAGCCTATAGAAAAATGTCCGGGCGGTGGTGGCGCATGCCTTTAATCCCAGCACTCGGGAGGCAGAGCCGGGCGAATCTTTGTGAGTTCGAGTCCAACCTGGTCTACAAAGTGAGATCCAGGACAGGCTCCAAAGCTACACAGAGAAACTCTGTCTCGAAAAAAACCAAAAAAAAAAAAAAAAAGAAAAAAAGAAAAAGAAAAAGAAAAAGAAAAAGAAAAATAAAAAGAAAAAGAAAAAGAAAAAGAATGTCTGCCGTAAACCAAACAGTGAAGGGGAAGATGAATAGGAATCTCACTTACACAACTTAAGTAAAACATAGCTCTCTGAACAGATGAAGATAGGTTTCTTCTGTATCCCAGAATCTAATCAATATTTGTATGTATAATTCAGCTATTATTTGGCTTAAAAGGGCTTATTGGGAAATGTTATCGTTTTTACTATTTTCTACAGAGAAAATATTTCCCAGTTTCAAATAACCCTGGACTCTTGAATTATAACCTGTTTTTATGTTCAAGCTATCAGTGTATTATTTCTCCTTCAGTTATACATGTTTTTACATGTAAAAAAAATGACAAATACTATAGAATTATATTACATGAAATATATAGAATATACAAATTCATAGAGACAGAAAGATTAGACGTTATCTGAAGATGGAGAAGAAAGGAATATAGAGCAATGATTTCCTAAGTAGAGTTTCTGTTTTGTGTGATGGAAAAGCCCCACCAATGGACAGTAGTATCAGGACATATCATGAATGTGATAAATCAATACAATGAATGTAATTAATGAACATCATAAATATAGTTATTGAACAAATACTGCGATTGTAATCAATGAATACCACAAATGTAATTAATATCGTGAGTGTAATTAATGAATATGAGTACAATTAATATCTTGAATGTAATTCATGCCACTGAATTATGAACTCAAAAATGGTTACAATTGTAAATATTATGTTCATTTAAAAAAAATAAGGTGGAATGTAATCACCATACATTATATGTGTGTATGAAATTGAAGATAGCGATGTTCTAAAATAGAAAGTGGTGATGGTGTCATGGGCCTATGAGAATGCTGGACTAAAGTCTATCAAATTGTGCAAACAGGCAAATTGTATACTATGTGAATTATTTGTCAATAAAGATTTTATAAAATGTAAAAAATAATAATATTCAAAGCACATTTTACATGAATAGTATTATTTGACAGATTATAAATATCTGGGGGTGTTTATAGGTGTTTGTCACTCATAGAACACTTGGCCCTGGAGTCTATCCCCAGCTCCAAAAAATACTACCAACCACAACTCCCACTATCTCCATCTCCTACATACATCCTGGCTCGAACCAAGAAATGTGATCTATGTCACCTAAAACAAGACTGACCACTCCCCTCCCTCTAAGATGATGGCTATACTTTTTTATTCTGGTGATTCCACATAATTTCTCTTTGGGCTTCTTACTAGCTTTTGGTCTCACATAAGAAACCTTAGCCTTTCCTTCTCTATATTTACTTTCTTAGTAATCCATTTCAGTCCATGATTTTAAAAACCATCTATAGCATTAGCATTAACTGTCCAATTCTACCACCAGCTCAAGCCTCTCCACAGTATGTTTAAAAAAACAAAAACTAAACTGGTCTTCCCACTCACTGTTTTATTTACACGCTTGCAAAGTCTTCCCAATCTCAAGTGATACTATTATCTTTTAAATTACTCATACCACGATCTTAAACTCCCTCCCACTCCCTACCCCATGCTCCTCTTACCATCTTTAAATCTGCTAATCTAAAGACAATTTGTCTCTCCCAGAATTACTACGCTAGACTTCTAACCTCTCAGATCCTATCTACTCTTGTTCTCTGTAGTCTATGATCAATAGAACAAGAAAGGTTTTGTGCGGGTATGTGTGGAAGTCGGGTGAAGACAAGATGTCTTGGGATTGGGAGTCTCTCATGGAACCTGGAACTTGAGTTCTGCTGACTTTGTTGGCCAGCAAACCTCCCAGGTCTACCTGTTTTCCCTCTACTCTGGGTTGCAGATCAAATGCCTACCTTGGGAATCCACACTCATCATTATGCTTACACAGCAGCACTTACCCACTAAGTCATCTTCTTAGTCAATCCCTCAAAAACTTGAAAACACATGACCATGAAAAACTAAATGTTACCCTGTACCAAATGTGGTGGCACATACTGCTAATCCCAGAATTCAGAGGCAGAGGCAGGAGGATCTCCGTGAGCTCAAGTCCAGACTGTGGGAGTTATCATGTAGAAGGGTCCGAAGTGGATCCCGGGATCAAACTCAGGTTGCAAGATTTGGTATCAGGTACCTTCAGCAACTAAGCCATCTCACTGGCCCATGAATTTTAATTACTGTAATTTTTAACTTACCAGTTTCTATAACATACACTAACGTGTTAAGAAAGACCCTTCCAATTAAGCTCTAGTCCCATAAATGTATACATAGTTTAGGTCACATTATCTGCTATAGACTATATCTGCTCTAAATATGTAATACAAAGCTACAAAACCAATGCTAACATGCTCTCCACTAAACATTTTCTTCAGCTGTTTTTGTTGTTGTTGTTGTTGTTTTGGTTTGGTTTGGTTTTTTGGTTTGAGGCTGCAGGTGTTTGGTTTGGAGGTTGTGGGTTTTTTTTGGTTTTTTGCTTTGTTGTAATTTTTTAAATTTATCTTTATTTTATGCATGAGTGTTTTGCCTGCTTGTATGTCTTGGCAGCACATGTATGCAATGCCCGTAGAAGCCAAAAGGTATCAGATCCCTTAGATTGGAGTTACAGGAGGCTGCAGAGTTGCCATGTGAGGGCTGGGAATTGAACCCAGGCCCTCTGGAACCTTAATCACTGAGCCATCTCTCCAGCCCTGCTGTAAAAATATTTAATTTGAGTGACTAGAGTTCCTTATTTTCATTCCACCATAGTCTCTTTTTTCCCTTTTCAGCAGATTTTTCTTAAAAAACATTTCCATAATATTTTGATCATATTCTTTATCCTCCCAACTCCTTCAAAGTCCTCCCCACCTCCCTACTCACTCAATCTCTCAAAAAAAAAAAAAGAAGAAAATTAGTAATATAAAACTCAAAAGGTACATAAAAAAATAAAGAGTGGGTTTTGTGTTGGCCAACTACTCCTAGGCACAGTGCTTGTCCTAGAATGTGGCTGATACAGAGTGATACTCCATTGGAGGAAATCTATTTTCCTTTCCAAGCAGTTATCAACTACAAGTAACTTCTTGTTGGGGGGGGGGGGGGGGAGGGGAATGTGTGTTCACTCACCTTCCTCTGCTGGGATTTTGTCTGGTTTGAACCTGCAAGTCTTATCCCTGCCAGTCAGTCTGAATTCATGTGTGTGTGTTATTTTTTTATTTTTATTTTTTAGACAGAATCTCCCAATGTAGCTCTGTTTGTCCTTGAATTCTCTTGTTCCTACCACCGAGCTGCCTAAATTATCTCAAGATTACTAAATGTTTAGCCCAGTATAGTGGTACATGCCTATGATCCCAGCTATCAGGAGGTTGAGGCAGGATTAAAATTTCAAAGCCTGTCTAGGCTACAAAATAAGACCCTATCAAATAACAACAAATATTAAGACTGCCAAATGATTATCTATAGTAACTTCATGTAATTGATAGGACAGGATCATTCTGTTTTTATACCCAGCATCTAATACACCTACACAGATGATTGAAATGTTTTAACAATTTTATTTGAAAACCAAAGCCTTGGGCTGGTGAAGTGGCTCAGCAGGTAAAAGCACCTGCTGCTGACAACCTGAGTTCATTCCCTTGAACAGAGGGTAGGAGAAAACCAACTCCTGAAGGTTGTCCTAACTTCCACAGACAGGCCATGTACACATCAATATTTTAAAAATGAACAAAACCAAAGCCTTAAGAACATGCATAGCTCTTCAGGAGAACCTTACTTCAATTCCCAGCACCCTCATCAGACAGCTCACAATTCTAATTTTAGTCCCAGGGGGAATCTGACACCTCTGACCTCTACAGGCATCTGCGGGGGTGGGGGAGTGTTGTGTGTTCATACCCCACACACCTCATTCCTCAAAACCATGCATAAACTCCACTTCCAGAGGACCCAACATCCTCTTCTGACCTGAAGGCACCAGGCACACATGTGGTACAGATACATACATGCAAGTAAAACATTCATACAAATAAAATACATACATCTCAAAGAAGGAAAACAATGTAGTCAAAAGTTTGAGAAATGTTTTGTCTTCTCTGTCCATTAAGAGATGATGATACAAGGGGCTGGAGAGATGGCTCAGCGGTTAAGAGCACTAGCTGCTCTTCCAAAGGTTCTCAGTTCAATTCCCAGCAACCACACGGTGGCTCACAAACATTTATAATGAGATCTGGTGCCCTCTTCTGGCCTGCAGGCATACATATGGGCAGAACACTGTATACATAATAAATAAATCTTGAGAGAGAGACAGAGACAGAGAGAGACAGAGAGAGATGCAAAGCTCGAGGAGTCCTGCAGAGGAAGGGGAGGAAGAAGGAACCAGAGGGGTCAAGGGACACCACCAGAACAGGGTCCACACAATCAACTGACCAGGACTCATGGGTGTTTGTAGACCAGGAAGCCTGTAGGGGTCTGACCTAGGTCCTCTGCATATATGCTGTGGCTGAGTAGCTTGGTGTTCTTGTGGGATTCCTAATGGGGGTGATGGTGGGGGGCTGTCTCTGACTCTTTTGCCTACTTGTGGGACCCTTTTCCTCCTACTGGGCTGCCTCATCCAAATCCATACCCCCACTTCACCTCCCCTCAGAAAAGAGCAGGCCTCCCAGGGATATCAATCAAACACGGCATAACAAACTACAGTAAGACCAAGCACGTAACACCACATCAAGGCCCCAGAGGTACTAGCACCCACATGTACATACCCACACTAATATGCATATACATTATCTTTTTTATTTAGTATTTAATACTTTCAAGTAACTAGGATGTATATTTGCTTGAAAAGGAAAAAGGCATATTCTCAGAAATATCTAGAACATAACAATGGGTACATGCACTACATCTGTACCTCTGCTATCCCAGCTAAAAAGAATTATACAAATTGAAAAAGCATAAACCATATGCACCCCAAAAACCGTTAGCCTTTTCTGACAGTAGATCCATCACTGGCCTTGAACTCACATATCCCAGGCTCATTAATCCACGCACAGCTCAGCCTCTCAAGTAGCTAAGATTATGGCCATCTATCATCATATTTGGCTCCCAAAATTAAGTATTCTAGTCAGATAAGATGCATCAGCAGGTAAAAGCACTTGCCACCCAGCCTGACCACCAGAGTTCAATCCCTGGGACTCACACTGTGCAATGAGAGAACAAACTCTCTTAAGTGGTTCTCTGACATGCATTTCATGGCTAATGCATGTGCACACATGCACGCACACACACACTCTTTAATTATATGTTCCTGAACCTGTAAGATGGCTCAGTAAGTACTTGCCACCAAGCATGAAGACCTAAATATGATTCCTGGGAGCCACATGGTGAAGAGAACCAATTCCCACATGCTAGCGCTCATCTCCACAAGGACAATGGGGCACATGGAGTCCCCTCAAAAAATAAATTTAAATTTTTTTGAATGTTTAAAAATTCTATTCTTGGGCTTAGAAGTGCCCAATGTCAGAATGCTTTTAGAAGGGCTGGGAAGATAGCTCAGTGGTTGAAAGCACTTGTTTATCTCAAAAAGGATCCAAGTTCAGTTCCCATGTCAAGTGGCTCACAACCACCTGTAAGTCCAGCTCTAGGAATCAAATGCCTCTAGCCTTGACAGACAGACAGACAGACAGACAGACAACACACGCACACACACACACACACACACACACACACACACACCTTAAAAAAAAACAGAGCTGGAAAAATAACTATGTGGGTAAAACACTTGCTGCTTAAGCATTAGGACCTGAGTTTAAATCCCCAGAACCCACATAAAGCTGGACACAGTAGCAGGTGTCTGTAATGCCAGTGGTCCTACAGCAAGATGGGAGGCTGAGACCAGGAAAATCCCCTAAGCTCCAAGGCCAGCTAGCCTGGCATACTGTAACAGTAAACATAGAGAAGTGAAAGGAAGGACTGACACCCACTTTTCTTCCCTGACCTACATTGCCTTCAAGTACACTCATGCACGCACATACTCAGACAGAGACAGTCAGACAGACAGACACTCTCTGTTTCTCCCTCCCTCCCAAACCTGGGATGCCACACTTTTCTCAGGCTGTTGGGAAGATAGCAGACACTCAGAACAAGTGTGCTTACCCAAAGCAGCCCATGTACTTTCAAAACAAGAGGGCCTTGCTGAGAGAGTGGCTCCCTCAGTACAACAAAAATACTGGTCTAAGCTTCAAGATACCCTTTCACTGGTAACATCTCCACATGAGGGCCGAGCCTGTTGGGTATAGTGACCAATATGAAGATGCAGAGAACTATTGTCATCCACCAGGACTACCTCAACTACATCTGAAAATACAATTCAAGAAGTACCACAAGAACAGGTGTCTCCTCCTTGCTTCAAGAATATGCAGATAGGGGCCTGGAGAGAGCTCAGTGATTAAGAGCACTGGCTGCTCTTCCAGAGGACCTTGAGTTTTATTCCCAGCACCACATGGCACCTCTCAACTGATTAACTCCAGTACTGATCTGATGCCCTCTTCTGGCCTCCACAGGTACCAGACACACATGGTGCACAGACATACATGTAGGCAAAACACTCATACTCATAAATATAAATATCACATAATTTTTTGTTTAAGAATATGCAGATAGGTGATATCATCATTATGGGCGAAGGTAGACCCCTGAGCAAGAGAATGCATTTCAATCTGTTCAAGATCACCAAGACTGCTGGCATTAAGAAGCAATTCTAAGCCGGGCGGTGGTGGCGCATGCCTTTAATCCCAGCACTCGGGAGGCAGAGCCAGGCGGATCTCTGTGAGTTCGAGGCCATCCTGGGCTACCAAGTGAATTCCAGGAAAGGCGCAAAGCTACACAGAGAAACCCTGTCTCGAAAAACCAAAAAAAAAAAAAAAAAAAAAAAAAAAAGAAGCAATTCTATATAGCTGGTGCTGTGGAATAATGCTTTTGTACACTGGTTTAATAAAACGTTGATTGGTCAGTAGCAAGGCAGGAAGTATAGGCAGGATAAGCAGACAAGGAGAAATCTGGGAAGAGGAAGGCTGAGTCAGGAGATACCAGCCCGCCATCCAGGGAGCAGCATGTAATAGCAGCACACAGCCACGGAACACGTGGCAACATATAGATTAACAGAAATGGGCTGAGTTTAAGTGTAAGAGCTAGCCAGTAGTGAGCATGAGCTAATGGCCAAGCAGTTTTAATTAATATAAGCTTGTGTGTGTTTACTTGGGTCTGAGTGGCTGAGGACCAAGTGGGACACAGAAAAACTTCTAGCTACAGCTGTGTGTGGTGGCATACACCTTTAATCCCAAAAGGGTTCTCTGAGTTCGAGGCCAGCCTGGTCTACAAAGTTCCAGAACAGCCAGGGCTACAGGGAGAGAAGAAATCCTGTCTTGAAAAACAGGAAAGAAAAACAAAACAAAAAAAGCAGCAGCAGCAGCAATCCTGTAAGTTCTGAGAAGACTATGGCTAACTCCCCAAAGCACACACACTCGCATACACATTCTCTCTCTCTGTGTGTGTGTGTGTGTGTGTGTGTGTGTGTGTGTGTGTGTGTGTATCCTTTAAAAAAAAAAATCAGAAACAAAGACCCAAGGGTATTCCTCTGGAGCCCCCACCCCCACCCTCAAGAGTTCTTAACAAACACCTTAGAAGCAAACTAGGCACAGAAACATGCCTTAAATCATAGTACTCAAAAGGCAAAGGCAGGTGGGTATCTGCCTGCTCTACTTAAACTCCAAGCCAGCCAGGGATGCAGGAGTCTCTAACCACTCCCCACCCCAACAGACTGGAGGGAAACATGGTAGTGCAGGCTTGCACCCAAATGCCCAGGCAGCCTAAGACAGTAAGGTTCCAGTTCCCCAGGCCCAGGCCAGCAGAAGCTAAATCACAGCGAGACTATCTCAAACAAGAAGGAAGGGGGAAGAAGGAAAGCAGAGACTGGCTGGAGGGAGATAAAGGTTATGAGCACATTCAGCTCTAATGGAGGACTCAGACTCGGTTCCCAACACCCACCCACATCTAGCAGCTCACTTACTCCAGCTCCAGGGGATCTCTAACCCTTCTTCGGGTCATACACATACATATACACTACACATATAATCTTTAAAACAAAAAATGAGACAGAGGGAAGATCACTGCAACCTTGAGGTCAGCTTAGTTCATATCACAAATTTCAAGTTAGCCAGAGCTATACAATGAGGCTGTTTCAACAAAGAAAATGTACACAGTGGGCCAGGTATGAGATAGTTCAACTGTTCAAAGTGCTTCCCACCTACACATGAGGACTTGAGTTTGAATCTCCAGAACCCCCATTAAAAACCAGGAGCTGTGGTGCCTGTCATAATCTTGGAGGAGATAGGAGAATCCCAAAAGCTCTAGGGTCACCTGGTCTGGCCAAAAAAACAACAACAAAACAAAAAAACTGTGAGCCAAAGAACATGGGCCAGTGAGACAGCTCAATGGGGAAATGTTCTTTCAATCATGCCTGATAACCTGAGTTCAATCCCCAGAACCGCCAGGTGAGAAGAACTAACTCCTACAAGTTGTCTTCTGGCTTCCAAACCTGCATATATATACATATACATAAATGTAACAAAAACTGTGAGCCAACAGAAAAGCACCATTGGACTTTCTATATACAAAATCTTAACATAATAATTCAATGAGAGTGCAGTTTGGCAGCAGATGATTGCCCAGTATATGCTAGATCCCAAGTATCACACCCAGAACCATAAAACAAAACAACTTCATTTGGATGTCACTTTGAAACAGAAAATTTATTCAGAGTCATTTAAAAAGTGTTTCAGCTAATTTTTCCCCCTTGAGACAGGATCTTATTGTACCAAGGCTAACTGTGAGTTGAAGCTGGCTTTGAACTCCTGATCCTCCTGCCTGAGCCTCAGGTACAGGCCTGAGTCACTAGGCCCATCTTTTCGGCTAATTCTTTTGTATAAACGAAAAGTTCTGTTCTTAGCGCATGTACTGCATTTGCAGAAGACCCAGTTTCAATTCCCAGCACCTATGTGGGACCCCTCACAACTGCTCCTAGTTAACTCCAGTTCCAGGGGATTGATTCAACGCCCCTTTCGAGCCTCATCAGGCACCCAGCACACATGGTGCACATACAACAAGAAGGCACATGTACATACACATCAAATTTAACATTTTCAAGTTTTGTTCTTTTATTAAAAATATACCAAACAGAAGTGATGACATACAGCTGTAATTTCCGCATCTGGGAAGCTGGGGCAGGAGGTTGACAAGTCCAAGACTAGCCTGTACTCCATAATGAGTCCTTGTCACAAAAAAGCAAAGGTGCAAGTTGTATCTCGGGTAGAGCGTCTGCCCAGCATATGTTGTTAAGGTCTTGTGTCCGAGCCCCAACACTACATACACAGTGAGTGAGTGACACAAACAAAGCATTTCAAAAAGGCAGGTACTATTTTTGTTAATGCGAAAGTGTCAAGTGGCAGCAAGTGCAGTGCATCAGTTGATAAAGGCACCTGCCACCATGCCGGACAACCTGCACTCATTCTATCGCTGGGACTCCAACAGTAAAGAGAGACAACTCTTGAAAGTTGTCCTCTAATCTTTAGGAGTACTGTGGCATGCACTCACTCATACAAATAGACACTCACACAATAAATGAATTATTTTCTAAAGAAACACAACATGACTAGGTTACATGGTGATGAATCTATGATTACCTATAATTGAACAGTAGGAGGATTCTGAACTGAACTACAACAGCAATCTCTGATCAAAACAAACAAGATGCTGAAGAGATGGCTCAGCAAATCAAGACAACACTTGCTGCTCTTGCAGAGGTCCCGGTATGGTGGCTCAAACCACACATAACCCAGTTCCAAGGGATCCAACGCCCTCTTCTGACACCAGGCACACACATGGTGCACATACATACGAACAAAACATACGCAAAAGTAAATTGAAATAACTTTTAAAATCAACAACAAAAAAATAAAGCCAACTTCTAAGATACACTCCTAAGGGCCTCAAGATGGCTCAGCAGGTAAAAGCATTTGTCACACAAGCCTGAGGACCTGAGTTCCATCCCTGAAATTCACAGAAGAGTGAGAATACTGACTCTTCACAGGGTTTCTCTGGGTAACCCTCACTGTCCTGGAAACTGCTCTGTAGACCAGGCTGCCTGGGCTGGGATTTAAATTTTTTCTCTAACCTTCACACATGAGCTGTCTCAAACAAGAATTCAAAAATCACTCACATACACACATACATATTTTTTAATCTTAGGCTAAAAAACAAAAACAAAAACTTTCAGGTATTCATTAGAGGTGCCCACCCTCTTTGGTGCCCCCCCCCCGTTTTTGTTGTTGTTTTCTGAGAAAGGTTTTTGATATGTAGCCTTGGCTATTGACAAAAGAAATCGCTGAGCTCCTCCTGTCTGACTCTGTAGTACCGGGATTACAAGCAGCCAGTACCACCACACCCTGCTAAAGGTCAGGATTTTTTTTTTTTTTTTGCCTCACTTCTAGACTTACTTCCACTAAATACCCAGGACCAGGTGAAAATGAAATTTCCAAGAAAGTCACTCTCCCTACAAAAAGAACCTTACTAACTAACACACGCGAATTCACATGAAGGCACTGCTTGCTACTCTGAAGTCCGGCACCATCAGTCCACTTTCCTGCAAACAAGATAATGATCTGTGGTGTCCTCATGCATCACTTTAACGGATACCATTTATACCTCCGCCATTTTCACACACGCATCCCTACTCCTTTTCAAAGGAGGTCATGAGGGAAATGTTTGGTATTTTTTTTATTATTAAAGAGGGGTACATTTATTCACTTAATTATTGACTGTTTTTTTAAAAAGTCTCCATTGTAATCACAAGGGGGTCGAACTGCAACAAAACATGTAGGGAAACTCAAGTACTGTTGCTCAAGTTTTGAAGAAGAAGAAAAAAAAATGGGCTTTTTACTCAAGTCCCAAAGAAACGAGACATCCGGGGCTCAGTAGTACAAGGCTTGCTTGGATTATTAAATGCTCAAGGAAAGAGGGAGTGTGACATTCGATGGGATGACTTCAGAGGGATGTTTACCTCTCGTAAAGTCTTATTCTACATACACACTTTCAAAAGCACTCTTTAAACCTACGAAGCACACTCCTGCAAGTAACGTCTGTGAGTACAGGTGGGTGAAGCCTCAGAGCCGGTGGCATGGCCAAAAGACAATGTGTTCAGCCTTAGGTTTTAAATCTCTCCAAGACCTGCACCAACTTCAAGACCTACAAGTGTTCAGCTCACGAGTGCGCACTTGCCAGGGGTTAGGGGTTGGGGGTTGGGGGAGGGGGGGTGGCAGGGACAGGCAGAACCGCCACTACCCGACCCCACAGGTACCGAGGTGACTACGTGGGGACCGACTTGGGAGAAAGTGCGAGCGCCGGGGCGCGCGAGTGGAACAAAAAAAAACCTCTGGCGAGTAGTAACACGGAAGTGCTCGCGCCCGCCCCTCCCACCGCCGGGCATCCGCAAGCGGGGGGCTTGACAACGTGCTGGGGGGCGGAGGAGGGGACGGAGTCCCCGGAAAGCGCTGGAGTCGGCAACAACTCCAAAGCCGTCCCCGCCCGCCGGGGACCTAGGCCGCGGGCGCCTCTGCCCGGCCCCCAGCCGGGAGCCCGGGAGCAAGGGGCAGTTGAGGAGCTCGTGCGCTCCGAGGAGGACGCGCGGGGAGGAGGCGAGGGCCTGGGACCCGAACTGCCGCCTCCGCCGCCATCCTCGAAGCCTCCAGGCCCCGGGGCCGAGCCGCTCCGGGGCTCCCCCGCGCCCGGCGCTCCGCTCCCCGGAACCGCCGCGCCGGGCTCCCCTCTGGGAGCAAAGCCTCCGCGAGCGGCCCGACTCTGTCCCCTCCCGCCTCGCCCCACGGCTCCGTCCAGGCTGCCCCCTCGGTCCCGACGCTCCGGGGAAGGCTTCCAATGGTCCGGGTCCACCCCCGGCACCGCTCCCCCCCGCACCCCCGCACCCGCGTCCCGGGATGGACACCGCCAGCCCCCGCCACTCCCTACTCCGGCCCGCCTCACCTCGGGCGGCTCCGGCAGCGCTGGACACAGGAAACTCCTGGGTCCTCGACTCCGGCTCTCCTCGACCCCCCTCTTCGGTTAACTCCGCTTGTTTCTCGACAAAATGGCGCCCGAGGTCGCGCGCTCACGTCGCGGCCTTTCCCCTCCCCGTTCCCATTTCTCCATTCGCTGCCCGCCGATGGAGGGACGGCCCTAGCGCCAGCCAATGGCCGCGGGCCGTCCGCAAATGCTGCCCAATCGCTGGCAGGTACCCGCGGATTTAAACCAATCACACACTATCACTCGCAGAAGTCGAGGAAGAAACCAGGCTCCCTGCTAGCAACTACCAATCCAGACTCCTATTTCGCGGGCTTAGGCCAATTGCCGCTCACTAGCCCTGAGGGACCGGGTCCGAGCCCGAGCGCCTGCGCACCAAGCGTGGGCCAATGAGTAGACACGGAGAACTTGGATTCGGGGCTCCAAACATCTGCCTTCGAGGTGTTCGACCTATGTATGGGGACTGGCTGGTCACTGCATCCGAGAAACAATACATACGGAAGGAAGCCCGCAACGTGCTGCTGCCACCCTGGGCACAAACTACACTAACTTAAAGATAGGGTGATGCAGCCTTCATCTACTTTCCTTCGTCTTTCGAAGTGCCACAGTCCGAGAGGCTGCGCGCGTTCTCAGCGGAAGCATTGTCCACCCTGGGGTCTCTTTAGCAAGGAGCATCAGCCATCAGAAAGCAACAGACACGGGCCAAAGTTGAGGGGCTTTGCATCCTGGGTTTTGTAGTCGCTCGCCCCGCCCATTCCTGTCGCAAAAGCAACGTGATTGTGTCCATCACTGTCTGCGCCCAGGAGGAGCAATGCATGCTGGAGAATGTAGTCTCCCAGATGCCCACCTATTCCTAGCTCTTTTCTATTAAAGTTTTCCTATATCCTGTTGAAGCAGGGATGCTTTACAGAGATATAGAAACTGAAATTCTCATCCTGTTCCTGGATATGCTCAAGGATGATAATGTCCTTTGCTTCTTTGATAAAAGAGTGTTATCCATGTGTCCTATCTTGTAGGGTTTTGGTTTGGTTTGGTTTAGTTTGGTTTGGATTTTGAGAAAAGGTCTCATTCAGTTAGCCCAACTGTAGTCCAAACTGGCCTGGTACACACTATGTAGCATAAATTAACCTTAAACTCCTTGCAATCTTCCCAACTGAGATGATAATAGGCATGACCTCTCACACTAGGACTATTTGAACTTTAAAGAGATTTGTTAAAGACTTTATTTTATTTTGTGTGTATAGGTGTTTGCCTGCCTGTAAATCTGTGCACCACGTGTGTAGAGTGTCCTCAGAGGTCAGAGAGGGTGTTGGATCCTCTGGAAGTGGAGTTACAGACAGTTGTGAGCCACCGTGTGGGTGCTGAGAATCAAACCTGGGTCCTCTGAAAGAGCAGTCAATGCTTGTAATCTCTGAGCCATCTTTCCAGTCCCTAGATTTAAAAAAAAAATGAGTCTTTGCCTGCATATATGTATATATGTTCCCCATGTGGGTGTGTGCCTGGTACCCCTGGGACTGGGATGAGAGCTATAGCTGTAAGATTGGAAGATGTCTTGTGAGTGCTAGGAACCCATCTCTGCTCCCCTGCAAAAGCAGCAAGTGCTCGAACATTGAGCTATCTATCCAGCCCCCATTTTGAACCCTTAATCCATGTTTTATTTGTGTGATTTAACAATTTGGGGATTGTTTTGTTTTGTGGGTTTTGTTTTCTTTTGTTGTTTGTTAAAGAAAAGGAGGGACAATAATGAACATAACGGTATACAAGGAGGCTGAAGGTCAAGAGACCCGGGCCATCCTGAATTACATAGTGAAAGACTGTTGTGGAGGGGAGAATGTGTGTGGGAGAGGGGAAGCCATACAAATTAACTACCTAAGGTCAACTTGGTAATTCTACAACCAGTTTTAGTTTCTAGCATAGATTCGCCCCAAACTGAAGGTAAGTTGAAGTAAATCTGAATTGCTTTCCCTGCCTCAGCCCGCCTTTGCCAAGATGATGGTTTGCTGCCCGAAGTTCCTACAAGAGACACTTAAGCCCACTGCCTGTCTCTCCCCTTAAAATCTGACAGCCATGGAGACTGAGCCAAGATTTCCACAATACCCTAAAGGTCATAGTCCCTTGACTGTGTGTCTAAGCTGGGTAGCTCCTGTCTTTAGTAGAAAGCCGAGAAGAACTTCATACAGGATCTATTAAGTGTTGCCTTCTAACTCAGCAATTACGAATGCTTGCTTTCAAAAGTATTTAAGATATCTTAACCAGCAGATGAACTCACCTGGACTCTTCTCAGCCTTCTTCCCATCCTTCCTGCTCCAATTGCTGTACGCCCCAGGCTATGGAGGAATTTTGCAGAACTTTCACAACATATCCTGGAGATAAAGTAAAATACAACAGGAAAATTTTGTGTTAAAAGTAAAATACAAAAAAAAAATTTAACTCCAGCACTCCGGAGGCAGAGGCAGGCAGAGCTCTGTGAGTTCGAGGCCAGCCTGCTCTACAGAGCTAGTTCCAGGACAACCAAGGCTACACAGAGAAACCCTGTCTCAAAAAAAAAACTATTTTTTTAAATCCTGAAGAGAAAAATGTGTGTCAGCAAACTTTTGTTGTTTTATGGGTTTGAAAGGGTGGAGAGAACAAAACACAATATGACAAAGAATTTTTACATCTGTGCAAACTGTAAAAAAAAAAATAAGTGGAGGTACTTTGAAAAAAGCAGAGCAGAAATCAGTGGCCTTGTTTCTCTATGATGGTATTTTCAGGCCCATTTTTTTTTTCATATAATTGAGTAACTTTAAGTTCTGGCAGTTTTGACCACCTCTGGACTCTTTCCTATCTAAAGCTTCAACTTACTGAGCCAAAGGATGTCCAAGAAACACACTGCAAAATCCCCCGGAGAGCATAGAGGGTGAGGGGCTCATAAGCTCCTACCCCTGCTTGGGGAGCTCTTGGCAGCTGATGGCTGCTGGAGGAGGAGAGAGTTTTCTTTAATGGTGTGCCCCAATGAAGGGCCCTCATCCATGTAGAAGGGTGTGCCCCTGGTAGATCCACTGTGCCCCAATGAAGGGCCCTCATCCATGTAGAAGGGTGTGCCCCTGGTAGATCCACTGTGCCCCAATGAAGGGCCCTCATCCATGTAGAAGGGTGTGCCCCTGGTAGATCCACTGTGATCCAATGGAGGACCCTCATCCATGTAGAAGGGTGTGCCCCTGGTAGATCCACTATGCTCCAATGGAAGGCCCTCATCCTTGAGTACATGGGCAGATCACACTGGGCTCAGTGACTCAGGGTTAGGCAGAGACAGGCAGATTTCTGTGAGTTCAAGGCTAGCCAGGTCTATGTAGTGAGTTCCAGGACAGTCAGAACTACATAGTGAGACTCTGTCTCAAAAAGTGGGGAAGGGGCCATAAAGTTGGGAGGGAAGCTAGGAAGTGGGATGAATGTAATCCAAATACATCACATACATGTATGAAATTCTCAAAGAAGTAATTGCAATATTGCATGTCTTTAAAAAAGCCCTCTGAGACATTCAGAAACCCACATCCTACCTGGACTATACCACTAGCTTCCTGTGCTAAACTGGATGAGTTACTTTCCCTCCCCAGAGGGGATTCAACACAGAGCCTCACATGTGCCAGCCAAGTGTTCTAGCCCATGTTTTGCTTTGTTGGCTTCATATAGAGTTGTACTGTGTTGCCCAGGATGAACTCAGTTTCTTATTTCTGCCTCAGCTTCCCAATGGCTGGAAATCCAGGCACAAAGCACCACACTGGGATGGGGTGGTAGACTTGCTAGCCTAGATCTGTATCACCATGCTCAACCATGGGCCCTGTTTTTGTTCTTAATTGGACAACTTCTTCTAAAGGTGCAATGCAATCTCCTCCACACCTTGGGTCCCAGTGAGGTAGGGGCTGAGTTATTCACATTTTCTTAATAGTAAAACTGAGGCTTGAGGTAGAGCTCATGCCTGGGATGCAAGCTATCGCAAACTGAAACTTGATTTTTGTTGGCTGATTTTTAAAAAAACAATTTTTTTTTCAGAGCTGAGGACTGAACCCATGGCCTTACTTGCAAGTCATGTGCTCTATCTCTGAGCTAAAGCCCCAACCTCTTTAAATCATGTTTTAAGGACTTCTTTATTTTATGTTTGTGGGTGTTGTGCCTGCATGCATGGATGTGTGCCACAGCATGCATGGTGTCCACAGATGCAGAAGAGGGTTCTTGTGAGCATGAGAAGAAGGTGTCAGGTACCACCACCCAGAACTGGAGTTACTCTGTGTGGATGCTGGGAACCCAGGTCTCTCCAACAGCAACAAGTGCTCTTACCTGCTGAGCCATCTCTCCAGGCCCTGTTTGTTTGTTTTGTTTTAATACAGTCTCATGTAGCCCAGGGTGGCCTTACTCTGTACCTGAGGCTGGCCATGAACTCTTGATATTCCTTTCTCTTCTTCCCAAATGCTGAGATTACAGGCACATGCCACCACATCCAGCAGTAAACTGCAATGTAAAGAGGTAAAATTCTTGTCCAAAGTCACATATTTGGTATTAGAACACAAGTTTTGTGGGGCTTGCTTTGGCTTTGTTGCAGATTTGCAGAAGCATGTTGCCACTGGGCTGCAAATCCATCACTGTTTGGAAGCCTTGCTGACTGGGTGATCTCTGAGGGACCAACTGTAATGTGCAAAGGTCCATGGCCTATAACTAAGCAGATAGTTCCCAAACTACAAAAACTGAGAAGGATGGGGCGTGAACCCAGATGTGGATCACTTGCTCAGTTTGTCTATGTGTGAAGCTTGAGTTTAACCCTCAGCAAAGACACACACACACACACACACACACACAGAGAGAGAGAGAGAGAGAGAGAGAGAGAGAGAGAGAGAGAGAGAGAGACAGACAGACAGACAGACAGACACACACACAGACACACAGACACAGACAGACAAACTTCCACTTGGCACTTCTGGGTGACTTCATATCCAAATTCTTAGACTCTGCTGCGATATGGAAAAAGGATTGATACCTCACCAGAGGACTATGCTGTGATGTGGAGTAAGAATTGGTACTCTGCCAGAGGACTCCGCTGTGATGTGGAGGAAGGAGGATTGGTACTCTACCAGAGGACTCTACTGTGATGTGGAGTACGGAGGATTGGTACTCTACCAGAGGACTCTGCTGTGATGTGGAGTAAGGATTGGTACTCTACCAGAGGACTCTACTGTGATGTGGAGTACGGAGGATTGGTACTCTACCAGAGGACTCTACTGTGATGTGGAGTACGGAGGATTGGTACTCTACCAGAGGACTCTGCTGTGATGTGGAGTAAGGATTGGTACTCTACCAGAGGACTCTGCTGTGATGTGGAGTAAGGATTGGTACTCTACCAGAGGCACTGTGGGAAGAACATAGGACAAACTGGAGTCACAGGTGAAGAGAGAGAATCATCAGAATTCAATAGCTGATGGAGAGACAGTGAAAGGTGAGAGAAAAGGTTCGAGTCTCTCTATGCAGCCCACACAGGCCTGGGGCTCGCTGTGTAGACCAAGCTGGCCTTGAGTGAGCAGTCTTCCTGCCTTAGCCTCCCGAGGGCCAGGCTTGTGGCAGATGCGGGCACGCCCCACTGAAGTGACGGCCTTACTGCTGCCTTTCCACCAATGAGCCTAGGGACAGGCTGGGGTGTGTGATGGCTATTCTTGGTTGTCAGTGTGACTGTATCTGGAATTAACTAAAACCCAAGCAGCTGGGTACACCTATGAAGGATTTTTTTAAAATTAAATCCTTTGAAGAGGGAAGGTCCACTTTTAATCTGGATCTTTTGAGGTGGGAAGATCTATCTTTAATCTGGGCCACACCTATTGGCAGCCTATATAAAGGACATGGAAGAACGGAGCTTGCTCTCTTTGCCTGCTTGCTCTCACTCTTGGTAGCAAGTCTACTCCTTCACTGGCATTAAAGCCTACTTCTTTGGCTTTCTAGCACATGTATGTATGTATGTATGTATGTGAATATATATATTCATACATATATATATATATATATATATATATATTCACATACACACAGTTCTGTTCCTCTAGAGAACCCTAATAGAGATATTAAGTTCTATTTGGCAGTGGAAGGTACCCATGATTCACCCAGGCAAAGATGTCCAATGGTCCCCATTGAGCTGAAGCACCAAGAGATTTTAGAAACTGGGGACAGCATTACTGATGGCTGAGGGAGCTGCTGCTTTAGGGAAAGTGGCAAAGAGCTGAAGCCAGAACTAGGAAAAAGCTTCCCCTGAGCTCTAGGCTAGAGCTGGAAGAGGAGCAGCCCAGCTTTAGAGGAAGGGCTAGGACTTCTGGAAGCTGAGCATTTGGAGGGTTGTGGTCTTTGTGAGCAGTCAAGCAAGAAAGGAATGCACAAGGTCTTTGGGCTATCACAGTGACCTTGGAGAATGCTGTTTCTGTGGTATAAGAGGCCAGGAGCCAGAGCTAAATAAGTCCACGAAACTTAGCAACAGCTAGAGGAAGGAGGAGTTCCAGAGAGACCTACATGTGCTTAAATGTCGTTGCGTTCTTTTGGAAAGACCTTATCTGTAGACTGGGGATCTGCATGAGGTCCTGGGTTCAGGTCCCCTCACCCATCTGTAAGCCCTGGGAGGAGCTCAGCTTTAGATAGCTGGAGGAACAATGCATTCCTCATTGTTGTCTGATCATCTCAGGGGCCCTCCTCCTCTTCCTGACATGTCTTCGCTGATGTGGAATGCTTTGGGGGAGTGGATCCTTTTGAAGCATGCCAAATTCCAGCTGGTCACCACTGTAAGAATGAAAGGCCTTGGCATGTCACCCTATTAGCGTTAACTGTCAACTTGACACAGCCCAGAATCACCTGGGAAGGGCGTCTCAACTGAGGGATTGCCCACATCAGATTGACCTGAAGACATGTATGGGGGAGGTTTTCTTGATTGTTGGCAGAGGGTTCGTGCCACTGCACGGCACCCTTCCGTGGGTGGGTGGTCCTGGGCTGTGGAAGAAAGCGACTTAAGCATGAGCTTGTGAGCCAGCTATCCAGCAGCATCCCCCATGCTTCCTGCTGTAATTCTTTGGCTGGGAGTTCCTTGGTTAAAGGCAATGCTATGTGCAATAGCAAGCAGGCCTACCTGCAAGTTTCTGCTTGAATTCTTGTCCTAACCACCCTCAATGACCGTAATCCAGAAGTATCAGCCAGATCCATCCTTTCCTAAGTTGCTTTTGGTCAGAGCATTTTATCACAGCAACAGAAGTTGCAGGAATTATGACATCCTTGCTCCCTAGCAAGACATCCCCAGAACTTACCTTCCCCCTCCTCAGGGGGTATAGGGCCTCTAAATACTGTCTCTTCCAATAAATTGCAAGCCAGGTCAGCATCTTCCTGCAAACAAGAGCTCAGAGGTCATGCTGCAGAAGCTCCTGGCAAAAGGGGCCTCTGGGGCTGCCAGCCCAAGGCCAGGCAAGGAAACCCTTCTGAAGATGGTATTGTCCACTGTGGACTCGGAAACTGGTCATCCTGGGGTCGCTTTTTCAATCCTGCCTTCAAATCAGCCAAAAGCGCCTCCTTGGTCGAGCCTGTCCGACTCCCAGGGTCACAGCTGTTTGCCCAACCCTCTCCCTGGATCCGAAGACCCTCCCCTCCATCTTCTCTCCAACTGAGCATGTGACTCTCTCTTCTTAAACTGTTTACATGAGACAAGGTCTCCCTATGTAACCTTGTGCGATCATGCCCGGCTCATCTTTGTAAGTTATTTTACAATTTTGTTTGGTGTGTGTGTGTGCACGTCAAAGTCTGAGGACAACTTTCTGTAGTTGGACCTCTCCTTCCACCTTGTTGAGGGAGGAGCTCTCTTGTTTCTGCCACTCCGCATACTCCAAGCTATACCTCCTTCCTGGCCCAGGAGTTCCCAGGTGATTCTCCTGCCTTTGTTGTCTTTCATTACAGATGTGAGCCACTTCATCCAGCTTTTTGTGGGTTCCAAGGATTAAACTCATGTCGCCTTGCTTGCTTGGCAAGAATTTTCACACACTGAGCCACCATGCACTGAGCCCCGCTCCCACACACTTTTTCTTTTGAGACAGTACCTCATCAGGTTTGCCCAGGCTCATTTCGAACTCAGGCTTCAAACCTGGACTGTCTTGCCCCAGCTGCTGAAGTGGGTGGGATTACAGGTCTCTACTACAGACCTGGCTTTCAATTTCTTTTAACATTTGAGTGTTTATTGTGTCTAGGCGCTGTTCAGTTGCAGGAATTATGACCAGGAGCAAGCTTCCTTGCTTTATTCTGCATCTCAATACCTGTTGTGTCTGCCCTACATCTCTTCCATGGCAGTTCCTCGGTTCTGTAGAAAGATGCAACCTGATTGCCATGCCTTTATCAGTGGCTACTCAGATCTTGAACTCACACATTCAGTTCTCAGGCAGAGGGATAGTCTCTGATAGAGAGAGGGCCTGCCCACTCATCCTTTGGCTGAACCATATGTGCCTGAAGTGACACACCGATATTCAAGAACCCCAGGGACAGGGCCAAAAGGAGGCTGTAGGTAGAGAGTGTAGTAAGAGGTTGCGAGGTTCAAAACCACAGGCATTCCTTCCCTACATCTAAATATTCTATGTCCTGCCCCCATTCCCAACTTGGGGACTCCCATAGAGATGCTTCTGTTGAACCTCACATTCCCTTTCCATGTCAAATGTCCCTAATCTGTGATCTCTTTCTCATGAAGACCAACTCCTTCCCCCTCACTAACACTAAATATCCCCTCCTGTAAGAGAGACCTGGCCATGATGTCTCTAAACCCTTTCCTTCTGGAACTCTTCTGAATTCCACATGTTCATGGTCTACACTGTGCCCCCAGGGAAAGCAACCCACAAACCAAGGTAGCGAGAGCAGACCAGTACAGCCATTCTACCTCTTTCCTCTCTGTCACTCATCCCGAGAGATGCCCGTCATGGATTGAACCAGGGAAAAGTATTACCTCTTTCATATGCCGAACACCCTAGGCACCCCACCATCTTGACCCTTTTCCCGCTCAGGTCTTGCTGTTCCCAAGCCTATGTTGCCCTGGCACAGAAAACACCTAGCAGATAGCTGGGCGTGTAGGTCAATGGTAGGCAGAGTGCTCACCTATTGTGTGTGAAGCCCCAGGCTTCACCTCCAGTGTAGGGCGAAAAGGGACAAGGCAAAACACTGACGCTGACTTGGGAACAGGGATTGAAATCTCACCAATCCCTGAGGGACCTGAGCACTAAATCCTACCAATCCCTGAGCACAAAAACCCACCAATCCCAAACCACCCTGGAAAGCTCAGCCCCCCTCCCCACCCTATATAAGCTCCACACCCTATTCAACTTGCTGCCACCTCACCCTAGAGGCAGCTGTCCCCCTGGATTCTTCCTTCCCAATAAATCTCTTGAATGAGATTTGAGTGATGACTTTTCCCAGAGTGGAACGGAGCAGAGAAGTAACAATTTTTGCCGGAGCCGAGAGGAGCAGAACTGTAACACTTTCACAGGGGAAACCTTCCCCTTGCAAAACAGAGTTGTTACACTGAGTGGGGACCTAAGCAGAGCTTGAACACTTTTGCTAGGGAAACTTTCCCTTAAGTGGAGGAGAGCTGTAATACTTCACCCGACCTGAGCAGAGCTGTAACAACTTTGCCGGGGAAACCCTCCCTTGTCAGGGCAGAGTTGTTACAATGGAAAAACCTTTCCCTGCAGCAGAGTAATGAGTCAATTCCACGGAGTCTGCCTGATAATCAAAGGGATTTATTTTGGGTTAACTCACAACAAGCATGAGGGAGTTGGTCACAGGATCCAAGGGGTGGGGCGCGGTCCAACGAGGCTCTCTGGAGAACTCTGTCTTGATCCACAGCACCAGCGTCCAGCATCCAAGACCACAGCGACCACATAAGCATCCCAGGTCTTAAGGAGGACCCCCTCAGCCACGCCCCCAGAGGGTGAGCAGGTACCTAGCAGTTACCTGCTGCCTACTAGGGACGATGCTTCAGGGGTAAGGCACACACAACCACCCCTACAGCAGAGCTGTAAGCTACTACCCTTACGGTGACTTTGTGGTATTCCTTGGCTCCCGACTGCCAGAATACCTTTCCATCTGAGCTGCAATACTTACACCCAGCTGTGCAAAATAAACCAAACACACTCCTAGAATATAGTTCATAGCTGGTACCAAATTTATTTTCAGGGGAATCAGAGCAAAGGTCCTTGGGTTGCTGGGACCTGGGCTCTGGAATCGGAACTCCAAACGTCACATTCTGTCTTTATGTGGTTATTTCATACCAGGACCCCACTCTCTGAGCTTCATTTCCATCATCTGTGAATGGGAACAACAACATCCATTTCACTTTCTCTCACTATCCCTCACTAACTCCCCCTGGAGGTAGTGAGATAAAGTGAAATACTCAGTGCCTGCCATACAGGAAGACGTGCGTTCTGTCATTCAGCAAATAGACCTTGAAGTGCCTCTGATGTGCCGGGCCTTGGAGATTGAGCAGCTAAAAGCAGAGTTCCTGTATTCATACATCTTGTGGCTAATTTGGGGGCTGAAATAGATAAAACTCAGTAAATAATGAAGGCAAAGTAAATACTAGATGCTATAAAAAGAAGAGAAGGCTGGAAAGTGGTTGGTCTTTTTTTTTGTTTGGTGAGATTTCTCTCAGCTAAGGATCTGAAGAAATCCTAGTGAAGTAAAAAAGGAGTCTTGCAGACATTGAACTCGGAGAGTTACAGGCAGGGGAACCAGGACCCGATGATTTCAGGGTTTCAGTTTGAGACCTAGGTCTCCTTATACTACCTTTGTCTGTTTGTCTGTATGGTTGTTTTTTGTTTGTTTTTGTTTTTTGTTTTGAGACAGGATTTCTCTGTGGAACAGTCCTAGCTGTCCTGGGACTGGCTTTGTAGACCAGGCTAGCCTCGAACTCACAGAGATCCACCTGCCTCTGCCTCCCAAGTGCTGGGATCAAAGGCGTGCGCCACCACTGCCGGGCTTGTCTGTATGTTTTTTTAAGACAGGGTCCCATGTAGCCCTGGCTGTCCTGGAACTCTCTATGTAGCCCAGGCTGGCCTCAAACTCACAAAGATCTGCCTGCCTCTGCCTCTTGAGTGCTTTGCTGGCCTCTTCTCCCCACGCATAGTTCTTCAACTTTCAGGAGAGTATAACCCATTACTCTTTCTTATTCACCCTCCCTGTTCCTTTAGACCTCCTCAGCCCTCCTCATAGCCCTATTTCTTATTTGCATGTGTGTAAGATATGAGTGTGTGTGTGTTTGTGCATATGTACAGGTAGAAACGAGAGCTGTTTGATATCAGACATCTTCCCCTATTGATCTCCACTTTTTTTTTTTTTTGAAAGACGGGGTCTCTCACTGAACTTAGGCCTCACAGAAGCTAGACTAGATGGCCAGCTTAGTTCTTGAGATCTGCTTGTTTCTAGCCTCTCCTCCGTCCATTCTCCAGCACGAGGGATACAGGCACACACCACAGCACACACGAGAGTCTTGGTTTTTATGGTCTTTCTGTGGGTGTTGGAGATCTCAGCTCGGGTCTTCATGCTTGTGTGACAAACACATTCCTAGCTGAGCCCTCTCCCCAGCTCTTCTTAGTCTCCCCTCTGCTTTCATGTTTGCACACTCACTCACCTTTAAATCTAGTTTTCACATATGAGAGAAAGCATGCGCTATACCTCTGAGTTTGCCTTATTTCACTTAACTGATCTCCACCCAGATTCATCCATTTCCTTCTGGATGTCATCATTTAATTCTTCTTTACAGCTGAATAAAATTCCCTTGTATGCACACAAAAATCCCACTATGTATGCGTATCCTATAGTCACCCATCTGTTGATGGGTACCTGGGCTGACTGCTTATCTTGGGGACTGTGTAGAGTGCATCAATAAACACACATGTGCAAGTATCTCTGTGGTGTTCTGACATGGAATCCTTGGACTGGGCATGGGACCACAAGCCTTTAACCCCAGCTCTCAAGAGGCAGAAAGGCAGGTGGATCTCTGTGAGTTTGAGGCCAGCCTGGTCTACATCGTGAGTTCCAGGACAGCCAGGACAACACAGGAAGACCCTGTCTCAAACAAACAAACATTTGTTGGCCATCTGTATTTCTTCCTTTGAGAACTGTCCCTTCACTGGTCCATTTATTGATTGGATAGTTTAATTCTGGCATTTAATTCCTGGAGGTTTTTTTTTAATAGATTCTAGATACTAATCTCCTGTCAGATACATAGTTGCAAATCCTTTTCTCCCATTCAGGAGGCTGTCTGTTCATTCTGCTGATTGTTTCCTGTGCTGTGGGGGAAAAAAAGCTTTTAATGTCATGCAGTCCAGTTCAACAATTCTTAGGCTTATTTCGTGAGAATTGGAGTCTTTTTCAGAAAGTCCTTGCATATGCCTGTATCTTTTGGTGATGTAGTTAACCAGTGAGTTTAATTAGGGTTACTTGGAAGGGCATAGGTAAAGATAGTTACCGAAGCTTGAGCAACTTATCAGGACTATACCACTGAAATATATACATATAATACATATATAGGTATCTAATACATAACATAATATAACATAAACAATATATAATAATAATACCAATGAAGAAAATGTCTTTCCCTCCCCCAACAGCCATTAGCTGCCTATGGATCCTCAGGGAAGGGTGTGGCCCTGTTAGTTCCTCACCCTTAGCAACTGTGGCACTATTTGAAAGGATGAGAAGGATTGTTGGAGGAAGTATGTCTCTGAGGGTGAGCTTTGAGGTTTCAAAAGCCCGAGCCAGCCCCAGGCTCGCCCTCTCTCTCTCTCTCTCTCTCTCTCTCTCTGCCTATGGATCAGGATGTTGTGCTTAAGCTACTGCTCTAGTCCCATGCTCCCTGCCGTGATAATAATGGACTAAACCTCTGAAACTGTAAGTGAGGCCCCAGTTAAATGCTTTCTTTTATAAGAGTTGCCTTGGTCATGGCGTCCCTTCACAGCCCTAGAACAGTGACTAAGACACTCGGGAGAGGTCACGTGAGTCCCCACTCCCTCCATGAAAGAATTTTAATGGGCTCTATCTTTTCCCCTGTTTTTATTTTATGTGTGTGATGTTTTGCTTGCTTGTATGTTTGTGCAGCCAGCTCCTTTGAGGTGTCACTATTCCTTGTGAAAAACACCCTGAATTTTTTACTTTTATTTATTTACTTGCCCTAAATCAAATCCACCCTACTCATTTTAAAAATAGAATCAGCCGGACTACAAAATGAGTTCCAGAACAGCCAGGCCTGTTACACATGGAAATCTTGTCTCGAAAAACAAAAAAATAAATGAATAAAAATTGACTCAGAGCCAAGCATGATGGTGCATATCTGTAATCCTAACATTCGGGGGCCTAAGACAAGGCAGAGGCCAGCCTGGGCTGCTACAACTAAGTCCAGCGTCATAAGAAAGAGGCCACCACCCAGCTGAAAGTGTCTTGACAAGGCGAAACTTTACTCTTAGTCAAGAGGGTGTGCTGCTCACAAAGACAAAGGAACAAGCGCTCGGAGCAGGAAGTACTTTTCATTCTAGTGTGGGTGGTCACTGGGTCTTTTGCCAATCCCGCCCGCCCCCCCCCCCAACTTCACAATCATTCACGATCGGCTGGTTTCTAAAAAATCAGCACAAAGGAAATGGAGAAAAGCAGGAAGGGGTCAGCCACTTACTTCACCAAAGTTAGGGAAACGCAGCAGGGCTTTTGTGGAAACAAAGATTTAGCCTGGTGGGGTGCAATAAGAGAATTGCATAGAAGTCTTGTATGGTGAGGGAGATAAGAAGACTTTAACTATTTGTTGTAAACACATAAGTTTTAGTGTTTGATAGAAAAGACTAATGTGGGCTGGAGAGGTGGCTTAGTGGCACTTGTTCTTCCAGAGGACCCAGGTTTGATCCCCAGCACCCACATGGTTGTTCACAACCATCTGTAACTCCAGTTGCAGGGTACCTAATGCCCTCTTCTGACCTCCTTGAACACCAATCACATGTGGTACACATATATACATTCAGGCAAAACACTCATATATAAAATGAATAAATCTAATACATTTAAAAAAAAAAGAAAAGACTAATGTTTAATATTTCTTACAGGATCACACCCAAAACACAATACCTCAAAATAGCAGAAAACAAACAGACAAACAATAACAATGGGGTTGGAGAGGTAGCTGAGTGGCAGTCACTTTCCAGAGGTCCCAGGTTCCATTCTCAGTACCCACATGGTGGATTACAACTGTCTGTAACTCCAGTTCCAGAAATCCCAACTCTCTTCTGGCCTCTTTGGGGACCAGGCATGAAAGTCATGGAGAGACATACTGTGAGGGCCTAGACTTGACTTTACAGGCTCCATCTTAGGGAAAGGGCCACCATCTCAGACCACCTGCTGTAATTTAGTTCCAGGAAGGACCTCAGGAATGTGCCATGACAACTTAGAACCGATACAGAGCAGTATCCTTCTGCAGACATCCTGTCTGTGGTTTATGGCCCTTGAAGATATCTAGATAATCCTGCTGAGCAGTCCAGATTCCTGTTCAGCTGGTTGTGGTTCCCCGGCAAAAGTCTAACCCAATGGTTTCAAATGTGGTTTCACACCCAAAGTCTAGACCAATAGTTCCAAAAAATCACTTTGCCCCCTATCCCTTCTACCCAATCCCAAGTTGCCAATTCCTGGCTTGTGGTTTTTCCCTATTAAAAACTCTACACCTGGGCTCGTGGCCACTGCCACATTTCCTTCCATCTGCCGGGTGGTGGCCCAGGTTGAACCTGAATAAAAGGACCCTTGTGTGCTTGCATCGGAAACTGGCTCCTTGGTGGTCTCTGGGTGTTTCCGCGAAACAGGTACAACAATACATAAAGTAAAACACCCATATACATAAAACAAAATATGAAAAATACCTACAATAACAAAACACCCACCCAAAACAAATACACACACATAAAAACTAACCTAATTGCTACCAGGCAGTAGTGGTGCATGCCTTTAACCCTAGCATGCAGGATGCAGAGGCAGGAGGATCTCCGTGAGTCCAAGGCCAACCTGGTCTACAGAGTGAGTTCCAGGACAACCAGGGCTACACAGAGAAACCCTATCTTGAAACAGACAAAAAACAAACAAACACAATATCAACAAAACAACAAACAAAAAACAAACAAACAAAAAACTAAACTAATTGAATAATGCTGAATTTTGCAGGAATCCCGTCTGTCTGTCTGTCTGTCTGTCTGTCTGTCTGTCTCTCTCTCTCTCTCTCTCTCTCTCCTGAGGCAGGATCTCAAATGATCTAGGCTGGTCTCATTTTTGCTATGTAGCTGAGGATGATCTTAAGTTTGTGATGCTCCTGTGTCAACCCCAAGTGCAGGATCACAGGGGTCTGGTGACACAGACACACCGGGTTTGTGCTATGCCGGGTACAGACAGAGCCCAGGGCTTCCTGCAGGATAGGCAAGCACTCTGCCAACTGCGCTTCACTGTCGACCCAGGAATCCCTTTTATAATGAACCCAAAGCCAATTCCGCCAGCTTCCAGACAGATTCCTGGTCGTTAGTATTCAGATATGCACAGTTTGGGGGTGGGAGAGAGGAGGTCCACGACAGATGGAGGAGTTGGGGACATTCTATCTCTCCTGGCAGAGTGAATGTTCTCTCTGACATAGAGCAAGACCTGCAACCCTCCCTTCCTGTCAGGCCAAGGCCTTTGACCAAACGAAGCACAGTGGGAGTGCCTGGCGTGGGGGAGGCTACATCTCCACTGGGTTGCCCTTCCTCAGGCCCCAGGTGATATATATTGCTGAGATTGCTGTCCCCTACTTCCCCTAGAGCTCCTTCCTCCCCTTCCCATCCCTTATCTTCCCACATAGAGAAAGGGGAAATACTAAAACCGACTCTAACCTATTGCATTACCGTGTTTCTGTTAATATTAAAAATTGCTAAGATACAGGCCGGGCAGTGGTGGCACACGCCTTTAATCCCAGCACTCGGGAGGCAGAGCCGGGCGGATCTCTGTGAGTTCGAGGCCAGCCTGGACTACCAAGTGAGTTCCAGGAAGCAAAGCTACACAGAGAAACCCTGTCTCGAAAAACCAAAAAAAAAAAAAAAAAAAATTGCTAAGATACAACTAAAAAGACCTATGAGGGGTTGGGGAGATGGCCCAATAGGTGGAGTGTCTGTGCACGAATATAGGACCCGGATTTGGATCCTCCTCTACACCCACATCAAGGCTAGATATGGCTTGGGTCTGTAACTTCAGAGCCGGGGGCATGGAGAGGAAACAGGAATGTTCCCAAGGATCCCAGAGTTTACTAGCCAGCCAGTCTAACTGACCAGTGAGGTTCGGGTTCATTGAGAAACCTGTCTAAAATGATAAGGTGGGGAGTGACAAAGGAAGACGTCTAACATTGACCTCTGCCTTCCACTTGAATGTATGCAGGTGTGTGCACACACACCCACACACATCCACACAACTGTGCAGCACACTCAGATTTCTAGCTACATTAAAATAACTTTAACTCCATTAACACTTTTTAGGAATAACCAAAGATAGTTAACTCTTCTTATTCAAATTATAAAAGCAAACAGATAAACAAAAACAATCAATAACAACCTCCATGGTGTTTATGTTTTATAATTTAAGAATCCATGTTCCTTTCTTTATAAAAAATTTTATTTAGTCCAAGTACAGGTCTGGGTCCAATCTAGTGGCTGTGGCCCTCTGAACTGCCTGAGCATCCAGATTTGCATTTCTGTGTCTGGTAGCATTTTGATTTATCATGGCTAATCTATGATCAGAAGAAATTCAGCTAAGGGCTCAGCAGGTTACTGACAAGTGTCTGGAAAGTGTGAGGAGAAGCCTGGGTTTAGCCATCGAGTCTCAGGGTTTAGGAATCAACACCATCACTATGCTGGATGAACAAGGGGAACAACTAAACCACACAGAAGGCACAGACCAAATAAAGACACAAGAAAGGCAGAGAAGCCGGGCGGTGGTGGCACACACCTTTAATCCCATCACTCGGAAGGCAGAGGCAGGCGGATCTCTGTGAGTTCGAGGCCAGCCTGGGCTACAGAGAAGTGAGTTCCAGGACAGAGAACACAGAGAAACCCTGTCTCGGAAAAAAAAAAAAAAAAAAAAGAAAAAGAAAAACAAAGAAAGGCAGAGAAGACTCTAACGCAACTCACCAAATGCTGTGGCCTCTGCATTGGTTTGTCCTTGTAATAGGACAAAGAATTTTGAGTCTGGAAAGACCTATGAGGCAACATGGGGAGATGGTGGAGACAACTCACCTAGCAATGTGGTATCTAAGCAATCAGGCCGGTAACAATGATCAGTTTCAGCAAAGCACGGAAGCCAGTGGTGGAGACATTAAGTGTACAACTACTGATGCCAGAGAAGATGAGATGGAAAAGAACCTGACTCAAGTGGGCAGTATCCTGGGCAACCTCAACAACACGGCCCTGGGGGGCTGGAGAGATGGCCCAGTGGTTAAGAGCACTGGCTGCTCTTCCAGGGCACTGGGGTTCAATTCTTAGCACCTACGTGGAGGCTTACTACTGTCTGTAACTCCAGTCACAGAGTACCTGAAGCCTCTGTGTGAAGACATACACATAAAATATAGTTTTAGAGGAGGAGGAGGAGACAAAGCAGGAGGAGGAGGAGGAAGAAAGAAAAGAAAAGAAGAGAAGAGAAGAGAAGAGGAAAGAAAAGAAAAGAAAAGAAAAGAAAAGAAAAGAAAAGAAAAGAAAAGAAAAGAAAAGAAAAGAAAAGAAAAGAAAAAGAAGGGGTGGTGGTGGTGGTGGTGACAGTGGCGGCGGGGGCAGCAGCAGCCCTAGATATGAGCAATGAAGCTGATGCTCACAGCCAGCAAGCAAATGCAGAGGATCACAGAAAAAGCTGACACCAATAAAGATGGTGTTGACACTGCCAATACAAGAACAAAGAAACTCATTGACACCTAAAGCTACTCCATACTTCTTCATCAGTTCCTCAGTCCTCTAGCTCTTCCTAAGTCATTACCTGTTCAGAGTCTGAAAGTTTGGCCCCACACCCTTGGAAGTGGAGATATTGAGAAAGAAGGACCAGACACCTCCCTACTTTTTTATTTTCTGTCCTTCGAGGGTAGGTTCCTGCTCAGGCTTCCTTCCAGTCTTTTCTCTTTCAGTTCACACTCTTGGGCTGCCTTCCATACATCACACATAGTCTCTTCATCTGCTTCCCTTAGCTTCTTCTGCATTCAAGATTTGGAAACATGGCCACAGACAGTCGTGAAAGAGGCAGTTGTTTACGTAGCTTTTTGGTGGTGGTGGTTTGTTTGTTTGGTTTGGTTTTGCGGTTAAAGAGCGAGAGGAAGGAACAAGAAATGAAATTGAGCAGTAAAAACTCATCACACACACACACACACATATGTATGCACGCACGCACACATACACAGCCACTACTTGGGGTGGGAGCTTTTGTACATGGTGGGTTTGCTCTACATCATTATTTTGAAGCTTCTACTCCAAAGAGAAGAATACAGTGAGTTTCTTAAAGTGAGCTTAACTTCTGAAAGCATAGTGATTTGTGCATGTATCTAGATTCCAGGATCCCATTTCATATTGCTCACTCAGGAACACTATGGAAAACACCTTTTAATTTCATATATGAGTAGTCTCACCATCCCATTATAGCCCCATTAGCTTCATCAATGTGTCACTAGTCTTTAAAGAAAAATATGCAAATATATAGGTGAAACCATTTAATCAGGGGTTAAAATTTGGGGGCAAGTTTGACAAACTGTATCATGTGAATTCAGATTTACCTCAGTATCAAGAATTATGTTTAAGCCGGGCGGTGGTGGTGCACGCCTTTAATCCCAGAACTTGGGAGGCAGAGCCAGGCGGATCTCTGTGAGTTCGAGGCCAGCCTGGGCTACCAAGTGAGTTCCAGGTAAAGCGCAAAGCTACACAGAGAAACCCTGTCTCGAAAAACCAAAAGGAAAAAAAAAAAAAAAAAAAGAATTATGTTTAGATTGGAAAGGAGAAGTCTGTTCTTATCTCAGGTGGAAAAATAGATTGCTTTGAGATCTGTGTAGTTTCAGACATTTAAAAAGTTAGAATTTGTTCCTAAAAGTTGTTTGGCAAGTGACACTTTTGGATTGGTTCTTGGTGACTCCACTGCCACCCTCTCTGCCTAGGTACAGAATCAGGTTCATGTAGATCCTGGACAGTGTTAGGAAAACTGAATTGATATTGTCACCTTCATTTGAAAATTAGCATCTGAGCCGGGCAGTGGTGGCACACGCCTGTAATCCCAGCACTCGGGAGGCAGAGCCAGGCGGATCTCTGTGAGTTTGAGGCCAGCCTGGTCTACAGAGCTAGTCCAGGACAGGCTCCAAAAAAGCTACAGAGAAACCCTTTCTCGAAAAACCAAAAAAAAAAAAAAAAATTAGCAACTGTATACTTCAAAACTATCAAAGTAGATTGGTTTGACCAATAACCACGGCTTGATTCTTGTAATTAAATTTTGTAACTAATGGTATTGTTCTTTCAAACAGGTGACATGTTTCTATGACTTCTTTGTGGAAGCAATAATTTCACCAACTTTTGTTTAACAAACTGAATAAAGCAAATGTCCATACATTAAGCACTTCGAAAGTTCATCATATATATATATTATATATATATATGCACATATATATCCCTGTGTGTAATATGTAAGGATGTTTTGCCTCTATGTACATCTGTGTGGTGCCTGGTACTCTAAGAAGTGTTCTAGTTTATGTTTGGAGGATTTGAAATTCTTTTTTAATATTTATTTATTTATTTATTTATTTATTATGTATACAGTGTTCTGTCTGTATGTTTGCCTTCGCACCAGAAGAGGACACCAAATCTCATCATAGGTGGTAATGAGCCACAATGGAGTTGCTGGGAATTGAACTCAAGACCGCTGGAAGAGCAGTCAATGCTCTTAACCTCTGAATCATCTTGCCAGCCCTGAAATAACTTTTTAATCATTTAATTTCTTTTTTTTCTAAATAGTTTGCTCCTGTAGCTATAACTTCATGAAGATCAGCTACTTCTAATTTTAGGAAAGATTGTTTTTTAATGTCTAAATTAATATAACTCATCTGTAGATAATAATTGGATCTGTTTTATTCTTTGATATTGTACAAGATTTTAGATTGGGGAAGTAAATGGAAAGTTATATTATAAAAGAAATTTGGCTGCAATATAGTGTTCCTTTCATTCTCTCTTTACAAAATTATCATCTTTCATATGTCAAATATGAATGATAAGAATAGAAATAGATCAGATTTGTGAGAATTTGAGACTATAGGTTTTGTAGCGATGGCTATTTTAGACATTTATTAAATCCTTGTTAGATCTTCTTCTAGATCTTCCAATTGTATTTCTTTCTTTCGTGTATGTGGGGAAGGGATGCACATGCGGAGGTCAGAGGACAACTTGGTGGGAATCACTTCTCTTCTTCCACCATGTGGATCCTGGGGATGGAAGTTAGGATTATCAGGCTTGGTGGCAAGTGCCTTTTCCCACTAAGTCCTCTCACCTGCCCTATTTCTTATTTAATAATCAGAAAGGGGAGTGAGCTCCAGTAGGAGTCTCTTTGTTTATTACATATTTAACTTTCATTGGCAAAATGTGGATGTGGTTCAATTTTGTAAGTGCCAGCTAACTATCCTAGAGGACATCTGAAATATTTAACCAAAAGATAGGGAGTGGCGTGCTGTGAGCTCACTCAGCAAGAAGGTTCTTCTTGCACAAGCCTGGTGGCCTAAGTTTGACCCCTGGGCCCTATGTAAAGCTAGAAGGAGAGAATCCTCTGCAAAAGCTGGCCTCTGACCTCCACGTGCACGATATGGCGTGTGCACACCCTTCCCCCACCTATCAAATGCACACAATAGTAATAATAAATAAAGTATGGGCTAAAGGGGTGGCTCTGAGGTTAAGAGCACTGACTGCTCTTCCAGAGGACCTGAGTTCAATTCCCAGCACCCACATCAGATGACTGACAACTGCCAGAACTCTGGCATGCATATCTTTTTTGTTTGATGTTGTTTTTGTGTTTCAAGACAGGGTTTTTCTCTTTGTAGCCCTCTCTGGCTGTCCTGGACTTTCTCTGTAGCCCAGGCTGGCCTGGAACTCACAGACATCTTCCTGCCTCTGCCTCCCAAGTGCTGGGATTAAAGGTGTGCACCACCATGCTTGGCCTGCCTTTACTTCTTTGGGTCACATGGTGTTCTTGTTTGTTTTAACTTATATATAATACTTCTATCATATATCATATGTAAATGTTATCTCAGATTCAGAAAGCGGAAAAAGAAGTCAAACCTGGACCATGATGGCTAGCATGTTTGACACTATAATCTAAGAATCTCTTCCTGTGTGGCTTGACCATCTGTTCCCCTCTCCTGGAGACAGCTTGGTAACTTACTCAGCCTCATCTATACTAGATCCCAGGAATGAGCCTTTCTGACACTGTGGACATGAAATGATACTTGGCTTCTGCATGCACAAAATGTGATGCTTGGCTAACAGGGGAACTGAAGGTTGGCAGGGGAGGGGAGCCACACATAATGTTAAATAATTTATAAAGCTGATTAACTGATAGTGGAGAGCTAGAATGTTATAGACTAGGAGCCAAAATGACCTTGGGCTGTCTTGACCTGTTTATCTCCCACCTCTGTGTGTGACCTAATACCCTCGTGACTATTCTTAAATCCTTCTGGAATGTACAAACATACCTCTAGATTCCATCAGCCCAAAGGCCAACAATGTTATCAGATAACATCTGAGGCCTATAGCAGAGATTTCCCTGCTTTGCTGAAATCTACCTATCTGATGTTCCCATCAATGTATTTGAAAAGTGTCTTGATGTGTAGTTTTCATGAAATTGTTACCACATTGGAACATGATGTTTGTGATAACCTGAGTCATTTTCTTGGATCATCATCATTGATATTTGGATCCAGAATAAACTATCTCTTTTTCTCTTGGAGGTGAGAGCTGTTTTTTTTTTTCTAAATATTTATTTTATTTATTTATTTGTGTGTGTGTGTGTGTGTGTGTGTGTGTGTCCATGGAGGGGAGAAGAGGGTGTCAGATACCCTGAAGCTAGAATTACAGGCAACTGTGAGCTGCTAGATGTGGACGCTGGGTATTGAACTCGGGTTCTCTGAAATGGCAGCAAGTGCTCTTAATGGCTGAGCCATTTCGTTAGCCCTTTAAATTCCTTTTTGATTGATTAATTAATTAATTAATTAAAAGCTTTTTTTGATAGCCTGATATGTAGTGGCCTCAAATTTGTGATTCTCCTGCCTCAGCATCCTGAGTGCCTTGGATGACAAGGCATATGCCACATTACTGACTTCTTCCCCCCCCAACACACACAGTCATGTTCACTTCAATTCATAAGTACATTACTTCAACTGAAGAGATTTGTAAGTTATATTACAAGGTTTTAAGAATTTTTTAAAGAAATTTTCTAAAAATCCATTATTTTGTCTGTATCATGTGTATGCCTTTAGCAATTCTCCACACTAATTAAGGGACCACAAATCAAGTATTAGGTCAATGGCTCCCTCCCCTCGTGGTAAGAGTTACTTGAATCATGAGTAAATTCAAAGGGAAGTAGAGACCAGCAACTACCTTTCTCTCAAAGCTTAAAAATCTTAACCTTTGAACAAGGGCCAGCAGGTCATCCTGTCCTGCGGTCAGGAAACGGTCAGCTGCATGGGACTGGACCTTCTCTGCATTGGAGGGGAGTCTGGCTTTGTTTTCTGGGGTTCTCACTGAGGCCTTACACTGCCCCTCACAGTTCCTGAAGCTGGAGTCTTGCCTGCTTTCGGCTACATGGCGGGTGGGAGTGGAGGTGTCTGCAGGACCGTTAGTGCAGAACTTCAGCGAGAGCCACAGAGCTGAGCCGTCACCTGCTGTACCCTCCCCCTGTAGAGGACACTTTCAGCTCCGAGAAGGAAAGAGACCCGCGCGAGGTTGCAGAGCAAGGGCGTGTTTAGATAACAGGGTGGTTCTTTCCTGAGCACGTGCATCCTTCTAAGGGCAGGCAAGCCGAGCAGAGAAGGAAGGGTCACAGGGCTCGGGGCTTGGTCTGGAGAAATTCCTGTTCCTGTCACTACACCGTGTGAAGTTATGTCTAACAGCTGGCGGGTGGAGTCCTTGAAGTCTCACAGCAGCTATGCCTGGAATCAACAAAGCAGCCAGGCTCAGACAAACTCCAGTGTCAATTCCTTTTGAAATGAAAAGGGAGCCAGGCATGGTGGCACATGCCTTTGATCCCAGCAGTGGAGAGGCAGAGGTGGAACTCTGTGAGTTGGAGGCCAGCCTGGTCTCCATAGTAAGCTCCAAGCCAGTCAGGGCTACAAAATGAGACCTTGTCTTTTATATATATATATATATATATATATATTATATTTTTATGTGCCAAATATATATATATACACATGTCAAGTGCACACACACACACACACACACACACACACACACACACATATGGAAAGAAGAAAAGAAAATAAGAAAATGAAAGGGGTAGCTGGAGATGTAGTTCCATAGTACAGAGTCTGCCTAACACGTGCTATACCCTGGGTCCAATCTTCAGCACAACAAAATAAACAGAGAAGGAAATGGTAAAGTACTCATGAAACAGTACAGACTCTCAGTTCCATCCCTAGCAAGAAAGAGAGTATGTGTGAGAGAGCAAGGATGAGAGAGAGAGAATGCACAAGAGGCTGGATTACACACCAGAGTGCCTCGCCTTGGCAGGTAGGTAGGGTAATGCGCTCTGGCAGCCACTCATGCTGTGCGCATGCCCTGGGTCAAACCTAGTGCCCAGGGCTTTCCCTTGCTGAGTTCTCTTAATTTACCCAGACAACCTATCAGATGTTTTCCTCTTTGCAGATGTAGAAACTCAGATTCGGGATGTAAAATGCTTTTCCTGGAGCTCACGAAATGCCTTTGCAGCTGAGGAATCAGCTGAGATAACGCATGAAAGTGTTCTATAGTACCAAGTGCATAGTGAGTGCTTCGGAAAGGCCAGTTACATAAGATGCCACAGACTGGAAATGGCAAAAACCCAAGGCTCAGATTCAAACCTGTCCAACTCCTGTTCTCTGGTCTATATGTATATTCTATTTATAATAGTGAATTTTTCTGTAACTTCCAGTATTCAAAAGAGACCAAAGCTGGCTTGGTCAGATGGCTCAGCAGGTCAAACCTGATGCCAAACCTGTCAACTAGAGTTTGATTTCCAGGGCCCAAGGGATGGAAAGAGGGAATTTCCATGAACTGTCTTCTGACCTCCACACATGTGCCAGGACACACAATAACAAATACTTTTAAATTTTAAAAAGAGAGAAAAAAGCAACTACCCAATGTTGCATGAATCCTAAGTGGTCTTAATAAAAACCTGGAGCCAGATATTGGAGTAAATGCTGAAAGATCGGAGAAACAAGCCACAGCCACTTCTCACCTCGCCAACTCCATGAACCTCAGACTGAATGCCCCTGAGTCCTCAGCCAAAAGAGCCTAATTCCTGTCTCTACCAGCCTTATATTCCTCTCTCTGCCCAGCCATATCACTTCCTGTTTCAACCTTCCTAGTGCTGGGATTAAAGGCATGTGACTCCCAAGTGCTGGAATTAAAGGTGTGTGCCACCACTGCCTGGCTGTTTCTCTTTTAAACAGGATTAATCTTATGTCCAGGGCGGCTTTGAACTTGCAGAGATCCAGGAGGATCTCTGCCTCCTGAGTGCTAGGATTAAAAGTGTGTGCCACTACTGCCTGACCTCTGTGGCTAACTCTATGGCTGGCTCTGTCCTCTGATCTTCAGGAAAGTTTTATTAGAGTACAACAAACTATCACCACAACCCGAAAACATGTAACGCTAGGCATGTTGGCACATGCCTGTGTTCTGTAAGATCGAAAGGCATCAGGCAGCTAGCAAAGCATCATCCAATCAGGAGTTTACAACATCCAGCAGAGGGGTATCCCAATTCAGGGAGCCAACCCAGGTAACATCATCAAATCAGGGTATAACATGTAGCAGAAGTTAACTGGGGAAGTTTAGGCAGTCATCTGATGTCCACAACTAATTTTTCTTTCCATAGAGGAGCTTACCATGGCTAAACTTCCAGTTTCCCATCCCATTGCTGGCATTTTTTACATCATGAGATAAACAACAATAACCTCTGTTGGAAATCACTTACTGTCCAGCTGTTCTCAAGGACAGCATGTTTTTTACTCCTGGGCTGTTTACTGTTCCCTTTCCTCCCTGTAACAGAGGTCAAGGAGCCCATTCAATCCCCAGACAAGGGCCTGGAAGAACATTTTGAGAGAGCTTGCTTGGGTCTGAAGTGGGGAGGACAACCCCACAGGAAAGCCAGGTTCCCAGTGAGCTCAAACAACACACGATGATTTACCAATTTAACAGACATTATAGCTTATCATCCCAGCACCCCGGAAGCTGGAGCAGGAAGATCACTGCACATTTGAGGCCAGTCTATGCTGCACAGCGAGTTGGAAGCCAGCTTGGGCCTGATAGTAGGACCTTAGTCCGTGAAGCAATTTCTTAGGCATATTCTCACTCTGGCCACCACCTGCACCTTCTGTCCTGAAGCCTAAACAGGAGGCTGACATAGAAAAGCTTGCGGAGTCGCTGGGCGGCGGCGCACGCCTTTAATCCCAGCACTCAGGAGGCACAGCCAGGCGGATCTCTGTGAGTTCGAGGCTAGCCTGGGCTACCAAGTGAGTCCCAGGAAAGGCGCAAAGCTACACAGAGAAACCTTGTCTCGAAAAACCAAAAAAAAAAAAAAAAAAAAAGAAAGAAAGAAAAGAAAGAAAAAGAAAAAAGAAAGAAAAGCTTGTGGAGGAAAGAAAAGACAAGCAAGGAGGGAGGGAAGGAAGAAGGAAAGACAGAAGTCCTACCCCTAGGCAAAATCCCTGCCAGACCTTACTTAAGTCAGTATGGCTCAGTCCTGTTCCTGAATTGCTTTTGAGTCAAGAAGAAAAGACTTCTAACACATTTTGGAATTATTAATTTTAGGGCTAGGGATGTAGCATAGTTGCTAAAGTGCTTGCTTGCCTAGCAACCATGAATCCCTGGGTTCGATCCCCAGCATTGCATAAACCAGGTATGGAGTCTCAGGCCTGCAACCCCAGGACCCAGGAGGTAGAGTCAACATGATCAGAAGTTCAAGGCCAAGGTCATTTTTGGCTTCTTAAGGAGTTTGAGGCAAGTCAGCCTGGCATACATGAGACCCTGTCCCCAAAATTGTTGATTTTAAATATGATACATTATGTTTTCAGATAAGGAAATATTAGTGTTACTAGGACAGTCCTAAGCTACTTATCACTCAGAATTCAATGTCAGGGACTCAAGAGTTGGTAGGAAAGGATCAGATTTATTCACAGGCTCATAGAAGCTGAGTCTAGGAGCTGGAGAGATGGCTCAGCAGTTAAGAGCACAGGCTGCTTTTCCAGAGGATCTGGGTTCAATTCCCAGCACATGACAGCTCACAATTGCCTGTTACTTCAGTTCCAAGGGATCTGATACCTTCCCACCAATGCACACAAAGTTAACTAAACTTTAAAGAAGAAGAAGAAGAAGAAACTGAGTCTATTGACTTCAAAGACCCATCTTGGGAGCTTGGAGGCACAATGCACTTTGACAGTCAGGGAAAGGAGGGCAGAGTGGGAAGACGCTGTGGAGCAGGGCTTTGTCACTCGGGACACAACTGCTTCCCACTTTCCTTTTTTCTGCCCACTCCAAAATCTTCTCTCTCTCTCTCTCTCTCTCTCTCTCTCTCTCTCTCTCTCTCTCTCTCTCTCTCTTCCTCCTATTCATTTGTTTATTCGTTTAGGAATTCTTTTACATACATACATACATACATACATACATTTGTTTGTTTGTTTTTGGGAGAGGGGCATGTGTACGCCACAGTCTACTTGTGATGGCAGAGGAGCACCTGTAGAAGTGGCACTAGCCCGAGCCTAGAAGACAAGCTGTGTGTGCTGCAGAGGGTAGAGCCGGAGAAGTGACCCAAGCCTTTGGAGGAGCCCAGAAGATCCTAAGTGAATCCCACATAATGGGACATCTATTGGAAGCCTCCATAAAACCCCATATCTGAAAGGATAGAGTTCATATTATCAGACACCTGGAGGATTATGGACCAAGAGAAGACTTGGAAGCTGCAGTCTTGTCCTGTGTAAATCTTTATCTGTATATTTTGTATTCTACTCTACAATTAAGCAGCAGAGGTAAGTAAAAATGTTTCTGAGTTCTTGTAACAACACTGTAGCAAATTAACTGGACTCTAAGAAGGGCGCTCTAGTTAACAGTTGGTCCATTCAGAGGCACAGACACAACACTCTGGGGCTTCCATTTGGCCCTGGAAGTGGAGGGCCAGATTGGATAGAGCCTCTGGATCTGATGCTACTACCTTTGAGTTGATAAGGTCAGAACTGAATCGAATTAAAGTACCCCCAGCTAGTGCCCACCATGGAACTGAATGCTTACTCAGTATCAATATGAGTGAAGAACTCCCACACACCTGCTATCAGCATGTTGTGAAAGAACAGAAGGAAGAAACTGTTTCTTTCGTACAGTCTCAGAACAGGTTAGGAGATTAACACATTAATTGGGTATTCAGTGAAGCAGAACAGTCATTTGATTATGGTTACTTGAGGTCCAGAACCTAGCATTAACCATTATCACAGCAGCCAGAAGATTGTCTTATACTGCATATTGGTACCCTAGGGGCCTGGCCCCAAACAAAGTCAGACTTGCTTCTCTTTGAGCCTCTGTTAATCGTGAGCAGCCAGGAAAGAGGGAAAGATGTTGGGAGCTCATAACTGCCAAGGTTCCTGGAGAGGCTGAGAGGCCCGTCTGTCTCGCAGCTCTCTGGCTTGTGTTTCGGGTTAGTCCTATGACCTTTCTTGGCTGAGTCCTGGACAGAATCGGGTAGGGCAGCTGGCTCTGGCACTGGCCTCTGTTCATCTAGGGGCATTTCAGAGACCCAAAGGCCGATGCCAGTTGCAGGGGTGGAAGGAGTGAGCTGCAATTAGTTGATCTGGTTTAAGTTTAATTGCAGGTCTCCAAAATCCCAATGTTCGCAGGAACCAGGCAGGGCATATTCCTGGGGAAAGCTTCTGGGTTGGAACTGTAGTGCCTGGAGAGCCAGAGTCTGCCCAGCTCTTGGTAGTGATTTCCATAAGAAATGAGGACCAGCTGCCAGATATCCAAATTTCTCAAAGAAGCCAGGCATCTAGGTTCTATGTAACGTTCTTAGTTGTTTTTTCTTTGCTTGCTTATTTTTGTTTGTCTCTTGCTTTGTTTGGTTTGGTTTTGTTGAGACAGGGTCTCACTATGTAGCCTGGGCTGTCCTGGAAATCACTATATAGACCAGACTGGTCTCAAACTCACAGAGATCTGCCTGCCTCTGCTTCCTAAGTGCCGGAATTAAAGGCATGTGCCACGTGTCTGGCTTGGTTTTTTCATTTTTCTAAGGCTGGTTTTGAACTTGTAATCCTCTTGCCTCAGCCTCCCATGTTCAGAGATTACTGGTTTATGTCACTATTCCCTGTTGTTTTTTTTTTAAATTTTCATTTCTATTTTTCTTCATAGAGGTCTCACTGTATAGGCCATGCTGACCTCAAACACTTGGACTCCGGAGGCCCTTCTGCCTCAGCCTCCGGAGTAGGTAGGCAATGCCTTTTCATTTTCCAATGCTTCTTTATCATCCACCCTTCCCCACTTTTGTTCTCAAAGTGCAGGGACAGGAGGGCTTCTACTCACAAGGTCTGTGATAAAGACCTGGGAGACAACACTAAGGACAATAGAATCTGTCAGACGTAGGAGGACAGCTCAAGTTCTCATGGAGTCACTGACTGCAGAGGTCAAGGGACAGAGTAATCGCTATAGCAACAACGTGTCAGTGTTGGAAGACGCTAGGAGGCTCTTTCTTGCCTTTCAATGACTGTCTTACCCTGTTTCCTAATCATATCTTCCTTATAATTCTTCAAGGAAAGTTTGCCAGATCCTATGGGCGCCTCAGCTGTCTAGCGTCTTGAAGAGCAGTGGCCTCAGGAATGTGGGCTGTGTGCATCTTATCTCCTTCATGTAGGCTGGCAAGAGTTGCAGCCCAGCGGATCTAAAGAGAACACAGACAAAGTGTCTGTGCTGATTAACAACGCTTGAGTCTGGTTTTTGTTTTGGTCAGCATTTCTGGCTAGCACACCCTTCCAGGTGTGACCTTGTCCTCTAGCTTGGGACTAGGGAGGGCTCGGGAAAGGAGGTTCCATGTATTCCTAGCTGACTTCAGTGGGCAGTTAATCTCTAAAAGATAGACTTTAGTGGCCGGCTAATCCTTGGGAGACAGAGCGAAGAGGAACTTCTGAGAACTTTGTCTTCGCAAGGACGGGAGGAGTCTATGAATTTTCCGAAGGAACCATGGAATCTCACCATCTTATTTCACTGATGAGGGACCTTCCCAGGGTCATGGAGGTCAGTGCTGAAGTCAGCACTGGGAGCTAGGGCTCTGTCCAGGAAGAACTTTGGTCCCAGTGGTCAAATTAGGGAAAGATTTGCTGCAAAGATTGGAGGTCCTTTTGTGGAAGTCCCCTGGCAGTGGGGTTGTGAGACGGCTTCTCGGTAGCCTTCCTTCATGGAAACACTATTCCACTCCCACAGAATTCTCAACTGTCTACTCTGTATGGCACTCAATTCTTGGGGGTAATCCTAGGACACTTTAGGAATTTGATTTGGTGAATCTGGCAGTGTTTGTGCGGGCGCGTGCCCAGTACATCATGGTATAAGCTAAGGAAGCATTCTACCACTGAGCTAATTCTCATTGCCCCCTCCTCGCCTCTCTCTATATATTACATTTTATACTACATGTATGGGTGTTTTGTCTGCACGTATGTCTATGTGCCACATGTGTGCCTGCTGCCTAGGGAAGCCAGTAGAGAGATCAGATCCCCTGGAACTGGGGCTACAGATGATTGTGAGCCACCAAGTAGGTGTTAGAAACCAAACCCAGGTCCCCTGAAGGAGCAGCAAGCCCTCTTAAAGACTGAGCCATCTCTCCAGCCCCTCCCTGCCCTTCATTTGAAGGAATCTCGTTCCCTAGTTGAGCGTGGCTCTCCGGGCAAGGGGAGTGTGGCAGAAGTTCCAGAGTGCAGTGCGGCTTTCCCTGGTGAGTGACTGAATGAGTGAGTTCAGTGATAAGAGTTCATTATTGTGTGATCCTCTGAGAATGCAGTGAGTGCCTTTGATGAGGGTCACAGGCTCCCCGGAGAGTCCTGTCTTCCCCTTGAGTCTTTTTCCCACGACCACAATTCAAGCTGGGGAGACGGGGGAGTAGAAGAGGGGTGGATTTTACGATGGGCTGCCGAGGGTAGACAGCTTGTACTCTGTGTTGTGCTTTTTCTCAAAATTTGTTCCCTGACAAATTTCTCTCTCTCTCTCTCTCTCTCTCTCTCTCTCTCTCTCTCTCTCTCTCTCTCTCTCTCTCTCTCTCTCTTTCTCTCTCTCTAAGACAGGGTTTCTCTGTGTAGCTCTGGCCTCTGCCTCCCGGATGCTGGGATTAAAGGTGTATGACACCACTGCCCAGCTCAAATTTCTGTTGAGGAGAGAAAAATAACAGGGGTGGATCCTAGGGCTCCCCATGTCCCAACCCCTGAAATGATCAGAAGAGGAGAAAGAGACTCAAACGTGAGTATCGACGTGTCAGAGAAGATAAAAATTCGAACTGCAGGTGAAGGCTTGGCTGCCAGGCTGCCAGTAACTGCTGGTGACCTTGGTAAGTTACCTTCAGTTGCCTTTCATTTTAAGAGTGTTGGGTTAGGAGCCTGGAGAGATGGCTCAGTGGTTAAGAGCACTAGCTGCTCTTCCAGAGGACCCGGTTCAATTCCCAGTACCCATATGGCAGCTCACAACTGTCTGTAACTCCAGTTCCAGAGGATCCGACACCCTCACACAGACATACATGCAGGCGAAACACCAATGCACATAAAATTAAAAAATAACTAAAAATAAAGAATGTTCGGTTAGATTAGGTTCTCAGGAACGTTTTCATCATCAACAACACAAAACGGTCAAAGGAGAAAGGAAAGTAAACTGCAGAGGAAGAAATGGTGTCTGTGTGAGGAGCTCGCTGCAGCTGGCCTGACTAAAGCTTTACACAGTGTGTACACACTCTGGAATTTCACAAGGCCCCACCTCAAAGGGCACGCCACTGTTTGTCTGTGTCCAGTCTCCCCTCCACCCTCAACTTCTCTCAGTCCTTCAGTCCAGTTAGGGTCAGCTGGCTCCCGTTCCAGAATGAAGCTCCTGTATAAAAAAAATTCATTTGAGATGTGTCTCTCTGAGATTGAGATCTGAAAGAAATACCTCACCACGTCTCTGTGACATTAGAAAAGGCCCATAACACTCACATAAGAGACTTGACCCAGCCTGGCGGTGGTGGTGCATGCCTTTAATGCCAGCATTTGGGAGGCAGAGGCAAGTGGATCTGTGTGAGTTCGAGGCCAGCCTGGTCTACAGAGTGAGTTCCAGGACAGCCAGGGCTGCACAAAAAAACTTTGTCCTGGAAAAAAAAAAAGGCTTGGCCTCTGACCTCACTGCTGGTCAATTTTAATTTTTGAAATTATGTTTGTGTGTGTAAAATGGGGAGGATGGGTGACGTGTGTATGAGAGGAGTCAGTTCTCTCCTTCACCTTTGCATAGGTTCAGGGATTAAACTCAGACCATCTGGCATGTATGGTAAATGCTGTATCTTTTGAGCCATTTCCTCAAACCTGAATTCTACTTTTTGACCCTGTGGTAGTTTGAATAGGAATGGCCCTAGTGGACTCATGTGTTTGAATGCTTGGCCTATAAGGAGTGGCACTATTAGGCAATGTGGCCTTGTTGGAGGAAGTGTGTCACTGTGGGGGTGGGTTCTGAGGTCTCATATATGCACAAGCTCATATATGCCCAGTGTGGCAGACAGTTCACTTCCTGTTGCCTGCAGACCAAGATGTAGAACTCTCAGCTTCTTCTCCAGCACCATGTCTGACTACACACCACCATGTCCCACCATGATGATAATGGACTAAACATATGAAACCGTAAACTAATCCCAATTCAATGTTTTCCTTTATAAGAGTAGCCGTGGTCATGGTGTCTCTTCACAGCAACAGAACCCCTAACTAAGACAGACCCAGAAGTAAATTCATCTCTGAGCTGAGGAGGTCTTGTTTTTCTTTGTCAACAATGTCATTCTGCCCCCAGGGCCACAATGGATCACCTATGCCACCAAGAACACATCTTTCTATACATGACTATCTTAGTTACTTTTCTGCTTCTGTAAAGAGACACCATGGCTAAGACAACTTATAAAAGAAAGCATTTAATCTGAGAGATTATGGTTTCGGAGGGTTAGAGTCCATGACCATCATGGTGGGAAGCATGGCAGCAAGCAGGCAGCCATGACACTGGAGTTCACATCCTGGCTTGAGAGAACTGGGAACGGCCTGGGATTTTGAAACCTCAAACAAGCCCATCCCCAGTGACACATTTTCTCCAACAAGGCCACACCCTCTAATCCTTCCTGTTTTAGTTAGGGTTTTTATTACTGTGAAGAGACATCATGACCTCAGCAGCAACTCTCATAAAGAAAATATTTAATTGAGGGTGGCTTACAGTTTCAGAGGTTCAGTCCATTATCATCATGGCAGGGAGCATGGCAGAGAGATGCGGTGCTGGAGCTGAAAATGCTACATCTTGCAGGCAACGGGAAATCAACTGTCACACTGAGGGAGGTTTGAGAAAAAGAGACCTCCCCCACAGTGACCCACTTCCTCCAATAAGACCACATCTCCCAATAGTGTCACTCCCTTCAGGGACCATTTTCTTTCAAGCCACCACACTTCCCAAACAGTTCCACCAACTGGGACCAAGCATTCAAACATATGAGCCTACGGGGGCCGTTCCCCTTTTCTTTTTTTCAAAAAGGAAGGTTTTAACCTTAACATAGTAAAATTACATATAATTTGGGAATTTGGGCGTAGCTTCTCTTACTACTTCCTGCTCAAGGGGGGGCGCTGTATCTTATATGGGGACATAAAGAAAATTTTAGGATTATGGAGTAGTCCATGAGGCTGTGTTGTCTGAGCCAGTTGCCTTGAAACCATTCTGGATGTTGGATCATCTGGGCCATGGTGTCATCGGAGACCTTTCAGGGGGTCTTGGCTGGTCAAACCTGATGTATCTTAATCTGGAACAAATCCATAGCCTCTGGCTTTCTGTGGGAACAAAAGCAGAGCCTCCTTTCCAAAGCAACATATCCTTACATCCAAATTTTAAAGTCAAGGTACCTTTAAAATATACATTTTGGCATAACTCAACAGCTTTTTACAATCAAATGTTTTTCTTCAGTTATGAATATCAATGAGAACATAATCTAGATTCTCTGTGTGGTAGACATCTTTACGTGGCTTATTTTTTATATTACCTTGAGCCTATTGCTTTAAACTGCAGCATTCCAAGACTGAAACAGGGCTGTGGCTGCTGGCTCCGCCCACTTCAGCTTCCCAACATGGTGGTGCTACATTTTCTGCCAGCTCTGGGAGCCATCAATTCTTAGAAATAGTGGGTCTATGCTTCTATCAAAGCAGCGTGTAGCCCAGAAACCTCTTTTTTTTGTTGTTTTGTACTAGCAAAGGCTAAATCCACCACACAGCTTAATGTGCCACTTGCAGAGGCCCAGCTTAATGTGCCACTTGTAAAGGCCTCATTCCCGCCATACTGCAGGTTGAGCGCACATGCCAGGAACCTGCCATAGTAGCTCAAACACGCAGGCTGCCGCTAACTTGAAAGAGACAACTAGGAACTGCTTTTAGCTCCGTTTTAGATTTTTTTTTCTCAGGTTTTAGGTGGAAACTCTTGCCACCACGTAGCAGTCAGGACAAATCTCTGTCACCCACTAGTCCCACAGCCACTCAGACCCAGCCAAGTAAACATAGAGACTTATATTGCTTACAAACTGTATGGTCGTGGCAGGCTTCTTGCTAACTGTTTTTATATCTTAAACTAATCCATTTCTATAAATCTATACCTTGCCACGTGGCTCGTGGCTTACCGGTATCTTCACATGCCGCTTGTCATGGTGGCGGCTGGCAGTGTCTCTCTGACTCAGCCTTCCACTTCCCAGAATTCTCTTCTCTGCTTGTCCCGCCTATCCTTCCTGCCTGGCTACTGGCCAATCAGTGTTTTATTTACTAACCAATCAGAGCAACATATTTGACATACAGAACATCCCACAGCATTCATCTGTGTTGGAGCTCTTCCCTACACTCTCGGTAGAGCTAGGGTTGTTCAGCCTTAGCCAGGCAGAAAGCCTACATACCTTGCTTTGAATTATTTGCCAGCTGAAGCCATCACTGTAGGCCAGTGGGTAGGGACCCACTCCTCCCACGAAGCTATCTGGAGGCGTTTGGGTGATTCATTTGGTTTCCCTATCTCCTGTCTCCTGTATGGGTTTATAAACCCGGCTTGCCAGCTTTTCAGAGCTGTGAACGAGGGACAGACAGAGGTCCGGCCAGTTCGGGGTGAAATTCCATATACCTATCTTGGTTTGAGCGCCTTACCTCTTCCCACCCTCTGCAAACCTCAGGAGCCACATTCTAGGAGTCTAGATTGTGCCTAGAATAAGAAGGAGGGAATTCAGAGTCCGGGTGGACTAGAAGTAGGGTCTGAGATGGGGCTTCTTGTGAACTTACCGGAAGTGTGGGGAAAGCCAGACAAGGCAGTGAGGAGTGATGTCAAAGTGTGCTCTCAGCCAGGTGTGGCGCTGTATGACTGCAGTCCTAGCACTTGGAGGACTGACTGGGACTGCCTTGTCGGGGTCAGCCTGGGCTGCAGCATAAGACCCCCCAAACCTCCAAACCACACAACAACATACCCCGCTCTCAGCGGAGCCTGGCTCCCATCTGATCATAGAGGTGCTTGAGATGTCCAAAGTTAGTCTTGCTTTGAGGCCAGAGCTAGGGTGGGGGCCTGGGGCTCCCCTCAGCCAGTCAGTCTGTGCCTGTGTCCTCCTGAGAAGAAACCGAGAAACCACATTACACCTGCACAAGGAGAACTGTTTGAGTGTCTGATTTCCACATCGGACTGGAGGCTGTGGCTTTGAGGTGGCCCTGCCCTAGCATAAGGGTGTCACTCAGACGTACCAGAGTGACTCAGAGACCTGGCGTTTTCTCGGAGAGGGCCAACTCTCCAACTCCATAAACAGAAATTATGCAAGGGAGCCCTCTATCTTCTGAAAGGGAAACTGCAGTTGCTTATTTTTTTCCACGCAGAGAAACACCCAACACAGTATCTATTTACCAGGCACTCTGTATTAATCAGTCTCTCGTAGATCTCCAATGTCTTACTTATAAGGTGGCACCACTGCCCCCTCCCATAGCTCAGAAAAAGGAGGCTCAGACTAGTGAATCAAGTCAGTACCCAGAGCCTTGTAAGGGCTCTGCGGAGGCAGGACAACCCCAGCCCTCGAGCACTGTCTTTGTGACTCAGCTTTGCCCAGCGAGTTATGCAAATGAGGTCAATGACTATGTTCCTTTTAGATAAACAGGCCTGGTGAGGTGAAGATCTTGCTCGGTCTCCTAGCCAGCAGGCACTGACCACTTGATGTGGATTGGCTGAGGGAGGCGGAGAGGGCTCTGAGATCTGATGTGCATGCCTGAATGGGGACTGTGAGTCCCCCCTGGCTTGCCCTGTGGTGTCAGAGGTCATCGTGCTGGCTGACAGCGCTCTCTGGTTCCTTGTTGACTTCTACATGATAAGAGTGCTGTCTGGCTCCATTGATGTGACCTGTGCAACCCGGTTAACTGTTTAACTTCTCTTGCTGACCCTTGGCTTTCTTCAGAGTTGTGCACCCAGATGGAGTTGATGCAAAAAAGCGTTAGCAAAATGTGAGAGTCCAGCAGGTGCTGCCTCCACTCAGCTGCTGAGCACCTGGCTCTTATATGGATCAGGCTCCCAGGTGCTGCCCTCCACTCAGCTGCTGAGCACCTGGCTCTTATATGGATCAGGCTCCCAGGTGCTGCCTCCACTCAGCTGCTGAGCACCTGGCTCCTATGGGTCAGGCTCCCAGGTGCTGCCTCCACTCAGCTGCTGAGCACCTGGCTCCTATGGCTGATGCCTGATCCATGAGAAGATGACGCCCTGCTGCCGTGGAGCTTATGGTCTCATGGGCAGACATTGATCATTAATGGTGTGGCACATTAAGATGGGGGCAGTTCCAGTTTGAGGCACGGATGGGTGAGTTGGGCTGCTAGGCATGCATGGCACCTTTCCACCCGTGTTCGTAGGGAGACAGTGAAACTCATTCTTTAGTGTATGGCCTCCCAGTCAAGACAGAGTGAAGGCCCAAAGCTGTTCTGCCTCCCTAGCCCATTTGAAGAGCTTCCTCTTTGGAGGTTGAGCTCCCTTCCTCGTTGAGTATTTCTGGAGCAGCAAAGGGAGTTGCAGGAAGCATGGTGTCTAGACTGATCCTAAAGAGGAGCCAGAGATGCATCCCGAGTATTCTAGTTTCACCTTGGCTGCTCTCCCACACCCAGCAAGGTTCACCTACACTAGTCACTTCTTAGTTCTTTAAGCCGTATTTCTCCCGCTTCAGGACCTCCACACATAGAGTGCTCACTGCTTGGAAAATTCTCCCCACCTTTCTCTACACAGTTAATCCCTACTCAAGAGTCAGGGGGCCAGCTCAAACATCACCTCCTCCAGCAAGCCCTCCTGAACTCCTCAGATCTTAAGGCCTCTGCTGTAATTTTGAGCCAGAATGTCCCCACTTTGGTTAAAGATTTCTTCTCCACCCTGTGGAGCAGAAGACAGACCATTAAGATAAGAAGTGGAAGAAAGTTTGGTCTTGGTGTATGCCTTTGAAGGGTATATCAGGACTCTAGACCTTTTCTGTTTATATTTTCAGGCAGGGTTACAATATGTGTTGCTCGAATTGCTAAATGGACTTTTTATAAAAATAAACAAACAAACAAAAAAAAACAAAAAACAAAAACAAAAAGAACAACCAGTACCAGATATTGGTGTAAATGCTGAAAGATCAGAGACAAAGGAACAAGCCACCTCTTACCTCTAGGACTCCTCAGCCTGAAAAAGCTTTCCTCAGCCGAAAGCATTTAGTTCCTGTCTCCACACGCCTTATATAGCTTTCTCCACCACATTCATGTCTCAACTTTTCTAGTGCTGGGATTAAAGGCGTGTAACTCCTGAGTTTTGGGATTAAAGGTGTGTGCCACCACTGCCTGGCTCTGTTTCTCTCCTAGACTGAGTCAATCTCATGTAGTTGAGGGTGGCTTTGAACTCAGAGATCCAAACGGATCTCTGCCTCCCAAGTGCTAGGATTAAAGGTGTGTGCCACCACTGCCTGGCTTCTACGTTTAATCTAGTGGCTTGTTCTGCTCTCTACTCTTCAGGCAAATTTATTAGGGTACACAATATATCACCACATTATTGAGACCTTCCCCAAGCACCTGATGCTAGAATTACAAGTGTGCCACAAACTGTCTTCATGTCTTTTTTTCCCTTTTAGCCACTATGATGTCCCCTCAGCTGCATGCTCCTGCTATGACATAATTTGCCATCTTGGATCCAGAGCAACAAAGCCAAGTGGTCAAGGACCCAAATAAACTTTTCCTCCTTCTAAGTTGGCGATCTCAAGCATTTTGTTCCAGTGACAGAGAGTTTATACTGCCCGATCCCAACACTCAATTTTCCCTCCTTGGGACTTCCATCAGCTTTCAATTAGACCTGTGCTGACGGCTCAGCATTTAGCCTACCCTGCTAGCCTGTCATCTTGAGTGCAGTGACTCTGTCCCCAGCCAAGGCAGGGCCTGTTCTGCCTCTTATAGACCCAGTGGATGCGGAGGAGACTGATGGCCGATCCGAGATTGAAGTCAAGGGGAAGGACATGCATCAGAGGGACTGGCTGATGTCGCCAAGAAGCAGAGGACAGAGGGAAAGCTTGAGTTAGGACAGAAGCAGAGCCCAGAAAGGACATTCTCCAGTCAGCGGGGAAAGATTCAGGGGAGGAAGCGGGAAAGGGAGGTGTCCAGAACCTCCTGCAGACGCTTGCCTGGTGCCATTCCTGGTTGTAAACAGTCAAGTGTCATCTACTCATCCCACCCCAGGTCCCCTTCCTGCCAATTTTGGGCTAGTCTCTGTTCCAAGCACATGATAAAAGACACAGTTCAGGGGCTGGAGAGATGGCTCAGTGGTTAAGAGCACTGACTGCTCTTCCAGATGTCCTGAGTTCAATTCCCAGCAACCACATGGTGGCTCACAACCACTTGTAATGAGATCTGTGCCCTCTTCTGCAGGGACACATGCAGGTAGAATACTTATACATAATAAATTAATAAATCTTTAAAAAAAAAAAAAAGACATAGTTCAGCAGTGCGAGCTCCTTTATTAGCCACCTCCACTTCTCCAAGTGTGCTCAAGTAGAAAAGAACCAGCAAGACACTGGCTGAGGACAAGGGACAGGACGCGGCGGGGTCCTGAGATCAAGCTGAAGCTGGGTTCTGGTCAACGGTCTCCGCTGGCCTGTGTCTATGCCATGCCCCCAGCTTTATGCCTGGCCGCCCCTGAGAGGCAGCACTTGGAGGCTGAGGGAAACGAGCATAGTGGGACCAGAGGGGATGGGTGCCAGGAATGGAGGAGAAACAGCAGCAATTCAGCTAGTCTGGATGCCAAGCCTCTGCCACCTCAGCTGGACTGACTTGAGAAGAGGGGCTGCTGGGAAGCCCTCCACTCACATCTAGGATAGTTGTTTTAGGCAGAATAGATGGAGAAAAGTATGAGGAGAGAGACCAGTTCTGTACCTGGGACTTACAAAAGTGAGCAGGGGTAGCTGAGAGGGTAAGGTAGTGAAAATACAAAGTATCCGGCATGGCCTCATTTGGGGTAGGTATGACTCAGAGGGATTCCCGGGCACTGAGGCCAGGCATGACAGATGTGTGCAGCTGGGCAAGCTGATGTGACAGGGTTTGTTGCCATCCCCTCCCCTGCCAAATAACAAAACCCACCCATAAATGAAAGAGAAGAGACAGGGTATCGGGTGAGGGGGTGTGTGTGGGAATGGAAGGAACAGCAGGGTGGAGATAGTAAAGGAAATGCCCAGAGTCTCCAGGCTAACTTCCTTGTGGGTTCCCCGGGCCGGGTTTAGCTGGGTAGGAAGAGGACAAGTCTGGGAGAGTGAAGTATTGGTGCTGCCGCTTCCAGACCTTGGGCAGCCCAGCCTGGAAGGAAGGTCCAAAAGTCCCAAGCCTCTCCTGTGACCCACCCTGAGCCTCTGAAAAACCACAGTCCCTCTGTCCACGTGGAAAGTTAACGGAAGAGTGCCCACAGCACCGTGGCAATGGCAGCTCCTAGCCTGGAGCCAGGCTGGCACCATTTGTAAACATTAGACTTAGTGATGTCTGGGGACACAGGAGAAGGATACCCAATCTGGACCATTAGGTTTGGACAAAGTCAGGGCAGGGACCCTAAAGACTTGGGAGGCTACCAGAGGCTCACAGGGGGCCCACAGAGGAATGGACATTTATATGCTATCAGCGTCTCCTTTGGAAGTTGCCAGGTCCCAGGAGAAGCCATCACTGGCTTCTGAGGGACATGGGCAGGCACTAAACCCCAAGGTACTGGGCACAGTCCTGACAAGCTCTGTGGAGGATACAAGCTCTACGCACATGGTTTTGTTTTGTTTTTGTTTTTTTCCAGAGGGAAGTCAGAATGGACTCTTCTTCTGAGACTCACTGACCCTCTCCATTCACAGGTCCCAAAGGCTTGACGTTGAGACCTGGGTGAAGGGGAATCTCCTGTGATGTGGGACCTCCTGTCACCATCCATGACAAGGCCAAGACTGGGGAGCAGGAAGGCAGCTGGGTGGGAGCTGCCCACAGATTCGAGGCCAATTCTATCCCACGACTGTCCCTGGAAAACTGTGTCCGGATGTCACCAGCTGGAACAGGATGTGGGACTTGGGGTAGCTCCACAGCTCTGAGAGATGGCTCTTGGTCACGTTTTCTGGGAGGCAGTGTTTATGCCAAGAGGTCCACAAAGATGGCATTGGCTGTGGTTTGGCCAAAGATGAAGGCTCCCAAGGTGACCAGAAGGACTCCATAACTGACCAGTGCCCACCAGCTGTAGGGCAGAGGACAAGAGATTTCAGTCATTTTTTTTCCAAGTCTCTGCAGACTCCTATCTGTAACAGCCAATATAATCAGTCACCCCACTTTTATAGACAGAATACCTCAGGCTTCCCAAGGACTTTCACATGCAAAGCTTTGCGACCCTAGTTCAGTTAAGGAGACCAAGACCTAGAGGAACTAATGCTCAAGGAAGGGCCCTGGGAAGACACTGAGGAAAAGCAGGAGACAGGGAATGAGATCTGGTTCATTCAAAGCAACAACAAAAAAGGCAGGGGGCTGAGAGATGGCTCAGTGGTTAAGGTCACACTGTGTTCTTCCAGGGGATCTACACATCAAGAGGCTCACAACTACCTGTAACTCCAGCTCCAGGGAGATTGAGATTGGATAGCCTCTGTGGACACACGGACACACACGCACGCACGCACGCACGCACAAAGAGAGAATTTAAAATAAAGAATAAATTAAAAAAAGAAAAGAAACAGAAGGCAGACATCTTTAACCACATGTAACAAAAATGCCAGGGGTTATCACCGGCATTGAGATGAAGGGTAATTTTATTTTCTTAAGATATTTTTTTTTTTGGTAAGATTTATTTATTTATTATGTATACAATGTTCTGCCTGCATGCCAGAAAAGGGCACCAGATCTCATTACAGATGGTTGTGAGCCACCATGTGGTTGCTGGGAATTGAACTCAGGACCTCTGGAAGAGCAGCCAGTGCTCTTAACCACTGACCAATCTCTCCAGCCCCCAAGATATGTCTGTTTAAATTCTATAATAACTTTTTGCTTTGTGTTTTTAGGGAAAGTCTCACTGTATCATCTTGGCTGGCCTGGAACTCACTGCCTTTCTGTCTCAGTCTCCCAAGTACTGAAATACAAATACTGCCATGGAATAAATTCATTTTCTCTCCCTTCCTTTCTCCCTCCCCCCCCACTTTTCTCTTTCTCTATCCCTCCCTGCCCCTCACTCACTCTCTTCCTTGTCATGGTAGGGATCGAACCCAGGGCCTTGTATATTTTAGGCAAGCACTATCCCATTGAACTACCTTCCCAACTCTGGAATAATTTTTCTTAAAGCATGAAACCTTTTTTTCAACTATTACTCAGAGAAACATACATATAAGGAAACAATGTGTTTTTCCTTCACCAGACGACTTTTTGGTGGTGTCAAATGTTTGAGTCAAAGTCTCACTCTGAAGTCCAGGCTGGCCTTAAACTCATGGAACTCTTCCAGTCTCAAACAACAAAATCATATACAAACTCCTATGTCTGTGTACACTGTACAGTTCTGTGTACTCAGACACATATATGTACAGAAACAGTTTAGGTCATAGCCTATAGGGAAAACATGTCTTAGGAGAGGGATAAGATGGGCTGTGAGAGGCACATACCCAGCTTTCCTTTTTTGGTTGAGACAAGGTTTCATTGTATAGCCCAGGCTAGCTTGAAATCATGTAGCCCAGGCTGACTCCGAACTCTAGAAATATTCTTGTCTCAGGCTTCTAGGTCCTGGGATTAGGGGGTATGCCTGGCACGGGACTCTCACCTTTTCTTCTAAAGCCTTTCAGTAGTACATGAATTGTTATAAGTAGTTCAGGTTACCTACTGCAAAAATATACATTAAAGCTCCGTAATTTGGGGAGTGATACTAGGGAATTGAACCCAGGGTTTCACACATGACGAGCACATGGTTTGCTACTAAGTTATACTTCCAAGCACCGAGAACTTTTTATTTGTGTGTGTGTCTGTGTGAGTGTATGTGCATGCGTGGAGGCCAGAAGAACCCCTCAGAGCCGGAGTTACAGGCATTTGGGGGATGCCTGGTTTGCTACATGGATGCTGGGATCTGAACTCTGGCCTTTAAGACTGAACAGCAAGCATTCTTCGCTGAGCTGTTCCTCCAGTTCCCTCCCTCTTTGGGACGGGGTCTGGCTATGTAGCTCTGGCTGGCTTGGTTCTCACTATGTAGCGTGATGCTTCATTTTTCATTGTCAACTTGACTGGATTTGGAATCACCTAGGGTATATCTGTAAAGGTGTTTCCAGAGAGGTTTAACACAGACCCACCCTGAACAGGGGGCCATAAAATTCTATGGGCTGAGGTCCCAGACGGAGTAAGAAAGAACAGAGAAGGTAAGCTGAGCATCACTGTCTGCTTCCTGACTATGGACACATGACCAAACTCCACACACTCCTGGCACCACAACAGACTGTGCCCTCATGAGCCCAAAACTCTTCTCTCTTTGAGCTGTTCCAAACTCCAGCAATCACCTTAGCCTCTGTGTGTGGAGGGGGCACCATGTGCCCCTGCCCTGAAAGCCCCACAATTTTAAGTGTTCAGGTCTCTTGACCCCTTGCCTATTTTAAGGCCCCCCTTTTATCTCTCTAAAAGGCTGCTCGGCTGGCCCCGCTTTACCTGGCTGGTTTGACCTCCTCCATCTCTGACAGTTTGGCTTGAATGAGGCACAGCCCTAGAAGAGAGGAGGTAACCCTGAGTTTGGAGGAGACAGGAGTTCCCTCCCTCAGCCCAGTCCATCCCCCTCCCCCCCAGGAGGCTGTGGTGGTGATGGAGAAAGGCTTGTTTACTCGAGATTCTGAAATCCAGATCCTCCACCCCAACCACACCCAGCAGGACACCTGGCCTCTGCTCTCCCAAGACAGGCCAGCAGCTAACAAGCACCCTTTGGGCTACATTCAGGACTCAGTGGTAGCTCACACCATCTTGCCTACTCCATGTCCAGTGGGAAGGGCTTTTGAGGAGGCCCGGGGATGGAAACAGGCTGGGTGCAGTAGATCCCTGAGCTAGGCAGACAGGATGTATTTCTGTGGATCTGCAGCTGACCTGTGTCTAGACTTTGAGTCTCATGACTTTAGTCTCAAGGTGCCACCACTGGGTTTCCTTCCCTCTGGATTGGAATAAGCCAGATCCAGGGAGCCAAGGGTGCCGCACTTGAATGAAGGGTGAGAATAGAGACCTTGGACCTGAGCCTATTGGGCTTCAAATGGGCTGTTGACAGTTGGGCTTGTTAGCCTCTGGGCAAGTTAGTACTCTCCAGTCCCAATCTCATCAGTAGAAGAGATCACAACCTTCCCACCAGGAGGTAATGTGGACTTGGTAGCACGTAGCTGAGACACGTCAGTGAGCCACAGAGGCTGGTGGTTACTCCCGCCGGCAGGTTTTGAGTCCCTGGCTGAGGTTAGGGAGGTCCTGCTGCGTGGGGGAAGATGGGGGTCCCTGGGGTGCGCACCTGGGAAGACAAAGATGAAGCAGGCTGCCAGGCCTCCGATGACCGAGATGACCTTGCCGATGTCAGGGATAAAGAGTGCTAGCAGCAGCGTGAGCAGGAACCACACCAGCGTCTGCAGGACACGGCGCCGCCGCTCCCGCCCCACGTCCTCCTCCACCGGCATCCCCTTGTAGCGCAGCCATAGGCCTTCCACCACAGCCCTGCTCACATGAGGAGGGGCTCAGGGTGCTTTGGCTAGTGCAGGGAGGGTGGGGGAAGATTCTGAATGGGCACGTATGAGCCTGGCTCCTCATCTGTGACCATCACGGTCCTTGGTTGCTATGGGCTACAGGTTAAGTTTATGAAGGGCTTTGCCCCTTTTCCTGGACACAGACACCATAATTCCCTTTATAAAAGGAATGAATTGGGGTATCCAAATGGCTGGCTGGGTCCACACAAAAGCTCAGGAAAGGATCTGGACTGGAGATCCTTACAGGGCTCACAGAATGTTCTGGAACCAGTAAGACCTGGCATGGAGTATGGGTGAGGGCATCCCGGACACAGATTCTTTCTGTGGGCTTCAATTTTCCTGGCCACAAAATAGGTTCCCCATAAGGCCGTGTATCCTGCTGGCTCCCGGGGGCTCTGGACAGGGTGGGAAAAGGGCTCACCGCCCACAGAAGTGGAGGATGGGGTAGGAAGTGAGCACGCTAAGGATGATGAAGGCTCGGGCCACGGCCACAGCCACGTCCTCCGAGGGGTAGGACCGGAGCACGTCAGGATCCACAGCAGCTCCGAAAGTCAGGAAGCCACAGATGCCTGTGGGCGAGGACAAGGGTGAGGTCAGGGCGATCCTAGGAGGGTTGAGGTGGACTGTCTTCTGATGGGGGGCGACGTCGTGCAGAACGAAGGTTGTAGCAGCTTGGGAGGTGAGGACTGAGCCTCGGAAAGGGAGCCAGGCAAGAGCAGCCGCCCTACTTCCCGCCTTCCCAGATGTCGCTTGCGCCAGCACACACACACACTGCTGCTTTCTGGCAATTGTCTCAACTTCTACACTACCCATTACATCTGCTCAAACCGTATGCTGCCACCTCATCACTCAGGTCTCAGTGCAGATGTCCCCTCCTCAGAGAACGCTGTCCTGCCGATCCGGTCACCCCCACCGCAGTCATTTGTCCTACTCTCCTTGTATCATTCACCTCTCTCTAAATCACCTGTCACCCCGTCAAAACATGTGACCCACGGCAAAAAGGACTTTCGCCTGTTTGACTCTTGTGTTTCTTTCTTTTTTAAAAAGAGATTTATTTATTTATTGTGTATAGTGTTCTGTCTGCATGTGTCCCTGCATGCTAGAAGAGGGCACCAGACCTCATTACAGATGGTTGTGAGCCACCATGTGGTTGCTGGGAATTGAACTCATGACCTTTGGAAGAGCAGCCAGTGCTCTTAACCCTGAGCCATCTCTCCAGCCCGCCTCTTGTGTTTCATGCTGTAGCTTCAGAGGCTAGGACAAGCCTAGTCCAGGTAGCTCCCGTCCTCATCTCCTACCGCAGGAGGGTGGTAACTCCCAGTTCATCTCTGACCCCTTGCCCAAATTAACCCACGCAACAGCCAGAGATTTCTCTGCCTGGTCATTTCCCACCCAAGAAATGCACCCTCTCAGGCTCCTGGCAGCATCCATCGCTGTCCCCTTGGCTGCCCAGCCTCACAGGAACTTCTTGCACCCCAGCAATGCAGACCTCCTTCCCATTCCTGCCACAGATGCCCTGCATTTGCCATTTCTCTCTGGAGCGTTCTTCTTCAGTCTGGCTTTTCCCTCATGGGCCTCTCCAGGGGCCACATCCTCAGAGAGGAGCCTTCTGTGAATGCCACCCCTAGTCAGTCCCATCCCCCAACTCCTGGCTTCATCAGCCTCCTGCCGGGAATCCCTTTTTCATTATTACTTAAATACTCCAAGACTGTCTGTCTCCAAGACTGTCAGTCCCGCCAGGGCTGGGGCCAGTTCCATGCATCCCTGTAGCAACCCCGCGCTGGGAACAGCTTCCGATAGTCACTTTGATAGTTTAGAACCAGTGAGCCGATGGAACACACTCACCTTGATGAGGGGTGGCAGCCTTGGGCAGCCTAATTCTAATCAATGTCTGCAGAAGTGTTTATCGAGCTAAGAGTGCAGAGCTTCCCTGGGAAAGCTGGACCAGAAACGGCCGGGGCTCAAGCGGGAGTGCAAGCACTCCAAGCCTGGCCTCTGGAAGAGAGCACTCACCTGTGCCCATGTAGACAGCCAGGGCTATGACCATGGCAGCTGTCACCACTCCACCCCAGGTCTTTATTTCCGGCTGCCGCATGCTGTTGAAGACGGGTACACTGCTCACGTGGCACTGTCCAGGTGAAGGGTATGGTCATGGTGGGGAAGTGACCTCATCTCCAGGTTTCAAAGGGAGGTACCTTGGGGGCAAAGGCCCCAGGGATAGGGGCAAGCCAGGGGGGCCTTGGTTCATCCATCCTCCCAGGAATCCCACCATCCTGTCTACAGTCTGGAGTCCTTCCCAGGCTGGGGGAGTAGGCTAATGGGACAGCGGGGACCCTGGTGCTGGCACCTGAAATCCAAAGCAGATGGTGGGCATAGCATTGAACACAGCCATCCAGGAAGCTGGTCTGTGGGCAAACACAAAGTGGACCTGCCTGGGAATCCCACAGAGCCATCAACTGTCCCCACCGCCCCCTTCTCCACTCTTTCATCAACCTCCGACAACCAACACCCTACACCCTGAACACACACGTGCAGAGGACCCGTGTCTACTTAAAACTCAGGGACAGGCTCTGAAAGGCCGTCCTAGGACCAGAGTCCAGAACTCCTGGCTCTTGATTGAACTGGGACTCTGCTTTTCTGAATTGTTCCTTTAAAAGAAAAAAAAAAAAAAAATCAAAGGGGGACTGAAAAGCTAGACATTGTGGTGCGTATCTGTCACTCCAGCACTTGGGAGGTGGAGGCAGAAGGATCAGGAGGGTCAAGACCAGGCTACATAGTGAGTTTGAGCCTAGCCTGGGCTACATGAGTAAATTCGGATAAATCCGAAAAGAGTAATTGGGAAAACGTGTAATTTTCCCTCTGGTAGTCCCCCTCGGTTGGGACCTTGCAATAGCACTGTGGCAGCCGCCAGATGTTGAACAGGCCCTCTCATCTCCTTCCTACAGTGATTGATGGGTAAGTGTCAGTGAGCTAATGAGCCTCAGGAGAGGCACCCATGTGACCTTTAGATGCCTGATCTGGGTAGCAGCTTCTACCCCATGTATTTCCCAGGGACCCTCACCTACCTGGTCAGGATGTCCTCTGGACGCATCTCTTTATCTGGCCAGATGTATTTGATGATTATAATGGCGGTGACGTACCAGGTGCCCACAACACTCAGGAAACTGCCAAGAAGGAGAGACTGACTTCCTACTTCCCAGCCCCAGCCACCCCTTGTCCAATCCCATCCCCAGATCTGCCACGGGGAGGAGCCTGTCAGCACTTCAGCCAGGGGACATGCGTTGGCTCGGAGACCACATTGAGGAACTGGGCTCCAAAGCACAGCCACAAGCTCAGCCTGAGCCGCCCAGGTGTGGCAAGGGCTCACAGCTGGCCGTCCTGTGGGCCTGGCCTCAGAGAACTGGGAGATTCTGGGGTAAAGGGGCGAGTGCAGATACTGGGGTGCTAACACTTAAGGAAACACACTTGGAGATGGCCAAGTATGAAACAACCCCAACCCCACAGCTTTTCAGATATGGGGCTAGGAAGCCAGACTCCTCTCTCTGAGCTCCATGGAAGACCCTACCACGCAGACAACATTAAGACCATCAACTCCCAGATTCCAGGAAAGCCAAAGCCCAGGCCAGGGTCTGCTCTTCCGCTGCCAGCCATCACCAATCCCTTCTTTGACAAGGACATTTAGATGACACCTTTCAATGTTGCGAAGGGCCACTATCTTCCTTGCTATAAATGGAAAAGGAAAGTCCTGGGCCCAGGATTCTGCAGCTCTGGTCTGCCCTGGCTTGCCTGTTCTTGCTCCCCAAGGAAGATGCCATGGGAGAGGGGCTCCCCACCAGAAATAGCTCTCCAGTTGCCTTTGATCAGAGCCTCTGTCTGGCCCAGGCTGGGTTGGGACCTCCGAACCTGGCATATTTCTGGAAGCCGATCTCCCTGGGGATAGACAGGGGCAGGATGAAGAGGAAGGCCGTGAGGCTGATGGTGAACTTGCGGTCTGTGTACCAGGGGCCGCCGCTGGCCCCTTCAGGCTCCTTCGCCATCACAGCTATAACTGCACAGGGAGGAAGGAGGGAATGTCAGACCAGGCCATTCAGGGCCTGGCCCTCCTGCTTTGGCAGGTCCTAAGACTTCCCTCTAAGAAGCAGGACTCGAAAAGCGGGCAAGGCCTAGTGTGTAGCACTCTTTCCCTCTACCCCAGGACCCTCAGGCCAAGGAGAAAGAGATGAGAACTGGGGGAGAACCTCACTCTTGTCCTGCTGGTCCCCAATGATGATGAGGAAGGCGATGCAGGTGCCGAAGGTGTAGACGGCGATGGCCACCTCACACAGCACGCCTGTCAGCTTGCCGCACACGGCCCACACCACCTCCTGGTAGGTCCTCTCATTGCTGGCCTGGGAGCAGTAGGCCAGAATGACGAGCCCACTGATGATGAAAACCAGCATGCCCTGCAGGCAGGAACAGATGAGAGGGTGTGGGAGAGGCATCCTGAGCTCATTTTGGGTATCTCTTACACCAGTGTCCAAAGCGGGTTTACAAATGGGTTTTATCTTGCAGGACAATTTTAACAGATAACTAGAGGTTACCAAGTTGAAATTTTCTTTAAAAATGAGTTTCAGGTGCTAAAGAGATGGCTCAGTGGTTAAGAGCACTGGCTGCTCTTTCAGAGGACCTGGGGTTCAATTCCCAGCATCTATATGGGGGCTCACAGCCATCTCTAACGCCACTCTGTAGGGATCTGTCACCCTCTCTGGCCTCCGCTGGCATTGCATGGCTCACAATCCCACAAGCAGGCAAAACACACACATTCATGAAATAATTAAAAAAACAAAAGCAAACAACAACAAAAAGAGTTTCATTCAAAATTTCAAACATGCAAAGAAACCGAGAACAGGACGGACCTCAAACAGCTTCAAAACAATTTATTATTTTCTTTGCTTTCCTTTTTCTTTCTTTTCTTTTTTTTTGTCTGTTGAGATAGTCTCACTTGGTAGCCCAGGCTGGAGGCTGGATTATAATTTACTATGTGGTACAAGCTGGCCTTGATCTCATGAAGGTTCTTCTGTCTCAACCTCTTGAGTGCTGAAATTATAGGCATGCACCACTACAGTAGCTCTTGTGGCAGATTTTTTTCCCTGATTTTATTACCTTTCCATTGTATTTTTGAGTCAATACAATCTTTTTATTTCATTAGTAAACATTTCAATAATCCTAAAACATAGGGTCTTTCTTTTATTTAAACATAACCACAAAATCAATATAACACCTAAAGACCTAAATATGCAGGGGCTGGGCATGTAGCTCCATTGGTAGAGTGCTTGTCTAGCATGCATGAACTCCTGGGTTTGACCCCAAGTAGTACATAAAGCCAAGAGTGGAGGCACTTATCTGTAATCCCAGCACTCAGGATGTGGAAAAAGGAAGATCAGAAGTTAAAGGTCATCCTTGGCTCCATAGAAAATTCAAGGTCAGCCTGGGCTACGTGAACCCCGTCTCAAAAAGCAAAAAATTAAATATGCAGATACTATTCAAACCTCTGATTGTTAGGAAGGCTTTTGAAATCTTAACTGGCTTTAACGGGGACTATGGGGGTCCAACCCCTCGATAGTCCCCTCCCAGGGTCCGGGAAGAATCTACAACCAACTGATATTAATCTCTGATGATAGGAAATGAATCTATGTACATGAAACTCCTTAGTCCACACAGTTTATTATTCTGTATCAGTTCTCTCTCTACACAGCTTCTATTCTGCTCTCATGCCTAGCTCCTTTCTTGCCTGATTTCTCTCTACCTTTATCTACTGTCTCCTCTAAGCTTTATATTAACTCTCTCATCTTAATTCTACTTCATCTAGGTCCTTCTCATCTCATACTTACTCATCTAGTACTTTCTATCTTAATTCTCTCATATTAGTTCTGCCCCATCTAGGTTCTTATCCATCTGGTTCCTTTCCATCTTAGCTCCTCTTCCATCTCCTTTCTCATCTTGTTCTTCCCCATCTGGCTCTTCCTCATCTTCCATCTTGTTCCTCTAGTACTTTCTTCTAGCCCTTCAATCTAGTTCCTCTCCAGTTCTTATCCATCTAGTTCTTCCAGTCTCTTTTCTCTTTTCCATCTCGTCCTTAAGTCCTCTCTCTCAAATTCCTCCTCTGAATCTCCTCATACCCCTCAGTTCTTCTCCTCCCCCAGTTCTCCAGGGTATCCAGTTATATACTCAAGCAATAGCAATCCTCCCTCCAGCCAGGTCACCAGGCTTGAGTTCCTACAGGGTCATAAAGGCAGGTAAGAATTTTCCTCAAGCACTGACTGTCAGGCTTTCCTTCACAATCCAAAAGGAGAGTGGTAAAGGAGAAGGTCAACTAAGATCTAATGATCGGTTAGTATATTAGAAAAAGGGAATTTGTGTGCTCAACTACATTCCTAGAAGTGGTTAGGTAAGAAGTTGGGAGTCTAGAATGTTAGTAAGGCTGTATAAGAAAGGAGGGTCTCACCTTAAACTGCACAAGAAATAAAGCTATCCTGACCTAGGAGACAGGTGTTGTTTTGTTTGGCCTTGGATGCTTGATGGGCATTTTAGATACATACACTGTTAGGAGTTCTTGGAAGCACACAAGAAAATCATTTTAGGATACAAAAGCTAAAATATCACCAAGGCTTCTTAAGCCATGGCTTGACCTTCAGAAAAGTCCTTGACTTTTCCAAGTGGTAGCTTTTGGGTTAGCAGCTGGATTCCATTTCATTTTCCTGCGGCTTTCAGCATGGCCTCAGTGGGAAGAGTTCTGATACCTGACTTAGACTTCATTCTCTTTCCCTCTTCTACGCTCCTCTTTCCTCTGTTCATACTCTTGTGTTGGTTCTGAATGGTAGCTTTAAAAGAAGGTTCTGGAATAGATTGGTAATGTCTATTTGTTATAAGGGAGGGAAGAACGACAGCGTAAGTCCTCTATCACTCAGCTCTCACTCAAAGCCTCCCTTGGAAATCAAAGGGCCCGCCCACGGGCACCGCCCACCTCTGCTGCCAGCGCACTCACCATCTGCAGGGCGATGCCAGCTGCCACGCCCCCGGCCGTGCTGAAGGCTGCTGGGAAGTTGAGCAGTCCTGCACCCAGGCAGGCATTGACAACGATGAAGACAGCCCCAAGCGTCGAAGTGGTGCCTCTGTCTGGCTCCCCGGGAGATGCCTCCCCCTCACTCTTGGGGGCCATGTCCACACAGGGGCTTTGCAGCAAACGGGCCCGCTCCCCAGCATCAGTGCTGGAGCCCCACTCGCTGTAGTCGCTGTTGATGCTGACCTGGGCCATGGTCCAGGACTATACTCTTCTTCTGAAAGCTGTGGGTTCTCCCTCACGACCACATTCCTGGGGTAGCTGAGAGAATATCTGCCCCCTTAGGGCCACTACTCTAGGGGACCTGGGCAAGGCAAAGAAAGGCAGACATTATGTTTATCCTGGAACAGTGAATCTGGGGCACAAAAACATGATGCAGCTTTCCCAAGATCACACGGCTAGGATCCATATAAGTGCCAAGCACTAGTCAACTGCATGGCAGGAGCTCCACATGGCGCTGCTCTGTGCAGAACACGATACTGAGGTCACCGTGTGGGTGACAGACCCAGAAACGCGTCAGCCGCACACCCAATTTGTTTTACTCTTATAGGCTAGAAAGGTAAATAAGACCTAAACGTAAAAGAGTGGGGCTGGGTGGTGGCGGCACACGCCTTTAACCCCAGCACTCCAGAGGCAGGCGGATCTCTATGCGTTCGAGGCCAGCCTGGTCTACAGAGCGAGTTCTAGGACAGCCAGGGCTACATAGAGAAACCTTGTCTTGAAAAACCAAAACCAAACAAACAAAGAGTGGGAGAGGCCAGGTCTACACAGAGAAACCCTGTATCAAAAAACTAAAAAACAAACAAAAAACCAGACACAGAAACACACACAGAGAGACACTGAATGAATGAACAAAAATCAACTAGCAACAACATTCCCAGGACATTCTTCTGTGACCTAGAGCATTCATCCGTTTGCCTCTGCCTCCTTCCGGGGCCTGCTGATGAGGCCAGGCTCGGCACCTTCTCACTCTGGGTAAGCACAATCCAACTGCAGGCTTTCCTTTAGCCTTGCTCCTTCCTTGAAAACCAGGAGGTTCACTCTTCTCCAAATCTTGAAGTACTTTCAGGAGCCCAGCTCTGAAAACCGACATGTTCTCCTCCCTCAGTGCCAGTCTGAACCTCCAAGAGGAATAATCTTTCATCTTTCTTTTTTCTTTTTTTTTTTTGGTTTTTCCAGACAGGGTTTCTCTGTGTAGCTTTGCGCCTTTCCTGGATCTCGCTCTGTAGACCAGAACTGGCCTCAAACTCACAGAGATCCGCCTACCTCTGCCTCCCGAGTGCTGGGATTAAAGGCGTGTGCCACCACCGCCCGGCCTTCATCTTTCTTTTTTAAGATTTATTTATTATGTATGCAGTGTTCTGCCTGCATGTATGTCTGCAAGCCAGAAGAGGGCACCAGATCTCACTACAGATGGTTGTGAGCCACCATGTGGTTGCTATGAATTGAACTCAGGACCTCTGGAAGGGCAGCCATCTGGTTAACTCTTAACCTCTGAGCCATCTCCCCAGCCCCTGAATAATGTTTCTTATATTTTTGCTTGTGAGCCTAACCTTTAACGGCTGAGCTATCCCTCCAGCCTCGAATAATGTTTCTTAAAGAGTCAAAGCTAAGCCCACACTAAGAGCAACCCAAAGGTGGGCACTGTGGCTCATGCCTATAATCTCAGTAATTGAGAGGCAGAGGCAGGCGGATCTCTGTGAGTTCGAGGCCAGCCTGTTCTACAAAGTGAGTTCCAGGACAGGCTCCAAAAGCTACACAGAGAAACCATGTCTCAGAAAACCAAACAACAACAACAAAACATATCTGAGTTGGGAGGGGCTGTGCTTTCATCTTAGACTCGGAGGGCTGAAGCCTAACCTCAACACTTCCTAAGTGCATGGCCTTGGGTGAGTCACTTTAACCTGCTGAGCCTTTTCATGGCATAAGTTCTCGTGAAGAGCATGCTGATATCAGTAAGCATTACCAGGCGGGGATGGTGGGTGGTAGAGTCTCGGGAGTCAATTCCTAACAGTCACCACTTTGGGGCTGGTGAGATGGCTGAATGGGTAAAAGCACTTGCAATCAAGACTCATGACTCCAGTTCGATCCCTAGAATCCACATGGTGGATAGAATGAACTCCTGCAGGTTGTTCTCTGACCATACAGGAACCATGGCACCACATACATTCATTCATTCATTCATTCATTCATATTCTTATTCTCTATAATTAAAAAAAAAAATCCCATTTCCTCTCCGCAAAGGCAATGATTCAGCCACAACCACTGTCCACCCCATCTCAAGCTATCCCTCTTGATAAGGTCAGCCCACTGGGGGGTCTAGAACAGACAGAGGCCCCCCAGGAGTGTTTCCCAGGTGTTCCTTCTGATGGTGGACCAAGCTGGGGACATCACCCCAAGAAGAAAGGGAAAAGTGCAGGTGGTCTGAGACACCTGCCATTGAGTAACTAAGGGACACGGTCCTAGTGCACACACTTCTGCGGGAGCCACAGTCAAGAAACATGTCTAGCCACAGACTTTTTCCTCTGACGCAATCTGCCCCTCAGCCAGCAACTCAGCAAAATCTCACAGTGGTGAGTAGTGAAGGCAGTCTGGGGACTCCCCAGGTCCAGGCATAGCTCCAGAGAGGTCGAAGGCCATCCGTTCCGCACTGCTAACCCCACAGAAACAGACATTAAGGTCGCATGGTCCCAAGCCTCTCTCTAAGAATCAGGCTTCCCTTTGGCACCCTTGTCCCAGACCTGTGCCATGTGCCCAGCCTCTCCGGCAACCACACAAAAGCTCAGGCTGAGTGACTGCACCCCGTGAACTCTCACTGGTCTGAGAGCCATCACCCCTACCCCAATTAATCAACCCCACTGTTTGCAACTTACCTGCTATCCTAGAAGAGGGCTGTTCTCTCTGCCTAAGGTATGGGGTCCGAGTCTCCTCACATCCCCTTTTGGCCTCAAGATCTTCTCAAGGCTTTACCTAAAATCTGCAGTCAGCACATGGAAGAGTTTGGCCTTTTGCAGCTGGCTGGCGGGACGGGGAGGTTGGGGTAAGGAGTTACACCGAATAGTTCTGAATAACCCATAGTAAGGAGTGGAGTGCCAGATCGGATAGGGCAATGACCCATGGAGGGAAGAGATTAAGCTAAGGTCACAGCGAGCAGTTAGCGGGGTCAGAACTATAAGCACAACACACACATGCTTAGGTCAGTGATGGAACAGATTTTACCCGCTTCCCAGTCCAGCCTGGGGCCAGCACCGAAACACGAGGTTTGGTTGAATGGGAGGTGGGGAAGGGAGCACGCGGCTAGGGTGGGCTTGGGTGAGCCCCAGGCATGACGTAAAATCGGTGGGTTGCGTGTGTAACTCGGGAGCTGACTCGATCCTGGCCTAGGACTGAATGGAGAGCCGCCAGACTAAGGCGTGGCTGGGCTGGTGCAACGGAGGACAACAGAGAAGACGGCCCTGGAGCCTTGCAGGGACCCGGCCGCGGCACTGATGGGGGACTCCAAGGACCCGGAAACCCTACAGCCCCACCTTGCACCGCCCGTACCTCCCTTCACAAACCTCGTAGGTGTCTTGCCCGAGCCGACTCTAGAAACACGTGAGCTTGAATCACATGACCGCCCGGCTAGCACAAGCCACAGGACACTCTGGGAATTGTAGTTTTTTAAGCCAGCGTCACCCTCCGACCGCATCAGCTTCTCAAACCTAGGACACTGTTCCGAGCCAGCTTGGCTCCCTGCCAACACGTTTATCCAGTTATTTTTAGGAATGGTCTCTCGGCCAAACCAAACATTGTTCCTTCCCCCTGGAAAGAGCGTTAAGAGGTTTGGCATCTTTGTCCTCGGGGACAGTGGGCCAAAGCCATTTGGCCTCATTTTCTTTGTTCCTGCATTCATTTCCCCAGCAAGTGACTCCAGAGTTTCTTTGACCGAAGAGTGTGAGGGACCACTGAACAAAAGAGAAAGAGTTTGAGCATTCATTAATCCTTGGCTACAACCTCAAGGCTAGATTTCAGAAGTGTTTGAGGCGTTGCAGGCTCTCAATTTATTGAATGAAGGTGAGACTGCCTTGGCTTCTGTACTTGGCTGTATGCCATTTACAAATAAAGCCAATTTCTGCCTCTTTATTTGTGGTACTAGAGCTTGAAACCCGGACTCTAGGGAAGAGCTATATTTTTCAGTTACATCCTTAGTCTAGTTTAGTTATTTTTTTTCTTTTACACTTACTTGTGTGTGTGTGTGTGTGTGTGTGTGTGTGTGTGTGTGTGTGTGTGTACTCCACAGTGCGCATGTGGAGTTCCTAGGGCAACTTTTCATGAGTTGATTCTCTCGTTTCACCCTGTGATTCCTAGGGATCGAATTTAGATTCTCAGGGTTGAACCTTGCATTGGCCCTAAGTCTCATTTTAAAAATACAGAAAATGCCAAGTTGGATGTGGAACTGTAAGCCCAGAATTCAAGAGGCTGAGGCAGAAGGGTTGTGAGTTTGAAGCTGGCCTGGCTACACAGCGAAAACAAAACACACACCACAACCCCGTCCACCCAAAAAAGATAAAAAAGAGACAATATTACTGAGATTACCAGAGTCAAGGGCAGTTGTAAAAAATAGTATAAAGAGATCCTGTGTGCCAGTTTGCCTCAATGAACATATTTTGCAGAACTTTAGCTACAGTATCATATCATGACATTGACACAATCTGCTGATAATCTTATTATTTTTTAATTTATTTATTTTAATGTATGTGGGCATGTGTTTGTATGTGTGTATGTATGTATATGTGTATGTATGTATGTATATATGTATGTATGTATGTATGCAGGGCATGCACGGCTGATGTGTCTACTGCCCATGGAGACCAGAAGAGGGCATCAGATCCCCTGAAACTGGAGTTACAGAAAGTCATCAACTGTCATGTTGGTGCTGAGAATTGAACCTGGGACCTCTGGAAGACCAGTCAGTGCTCTTAATTCCTGAGCCATCTCCCACAGCCCCTGCTGATATTCTTTAAATCTCTCATTTTATTTGGCTGTATTTGTTCTATATAATTTCATCACACCTTAGTGAGATTGGATCTGAGTTCAGTTTCCACTACTCACAACCACCTGCATCTCCAGCTCCAGAGGATCTAACATCCTCTTCTGGCCTTTGAGGTCACACACACACACACACACACACACACACGCCCCACATGAATAAAAACAAATAAAATGTTTATCATGAGAGTAAGGATTGTATATCCATATCACATGCAAGAGACCAAGCATTTCTATCAACACAGGGTTCAATCCTTTAAAAAAAAATAAAATAAAATACAGTGAGATAAAACAAAACTAACACATTGGAATCGGACAAAACATACAAAGAGAAGGAAAAGAACCCCCAAAGAAGGCACAAGAAACAGAGACCCACTCATTCACACACTCAGGAATCCCAGAAAAACATTAAACTGGAAGTCATAAGATGTATGTATGCAAAGGACCTGGTGCAGACCAGTGCAGGCCCTATGCATGCTGCCTCAGTCTTTGTGAGTTCATATGAGCTTTGATCATGTTGATTTAGAGGACCATGTTTTCTTGATGTCCTCCAACCCCTCTGGCTCACACTCTGCCTCTTATATCTTTCCATCTCTTCTTTGGGGTTCCCTGAGACCCGAGGGGAGGGATTTGATGGACACATCCCATTAAGGGCTAAGTGTTCGAAGGTCTCCAACTGTCTGTACAATGTCTGGATGTAGGTCTCAGTATTTGTTCCCATCTGCTGCAGGAGGAAGCTTCTCTGATGATGGCTGAGCAAGGCACTGATCTATCAATAGATCAGAATACTTTTTTTTTTTTTTTTTAGAACAGTAGTATTTGGTTTTACTACAGGTCCCTGGGATATCTAGTCTCAGGTTCTCGGTCACCCAAGCAGTGTCTGGTATGGGTTCCATCTCATAGAGTGAGCCTTAAGTCAAATGATACCTTGGTTGACTGCTCCCACAAGCTTTGTGCCACCATCCCACTAGCATATCTTGCAGGTAGTAACCATTTTAGGTCAAGGTTTCGTGGCTGGGTTGGTGTTTATGCTTCTTCTTTGGTAGCGTCAGAGTACCTTCCTGTATCAAAGATACTGACACGTAAGGGGGAAGGCTCTATGCAGGTACTGTCTCAGCTTCTCCATGTTCAATGAGGTGTGTAGGTGTTGTCTTCAGTATGTGAATATGTATATATGTGTATGTATATATATGAATATATATATATTTGTATTCATTCTATAAGTTCTGTTACTCTAGAGAACCCTGACTAATGAAGTCTGGTAGAATTCTGTGCTAAAACCATCTGAGCTTTTTTTGAGAGGGGCATTTTTAATTACAGTTTCTATTTCATTAGGGTCTATAAGTCTATTTAAATTGTTGATCTGATCTTGATTTAACTTTGGTAAGTGGTATACATCAATCAAAAAGTATCCATTTCTTTTAGATTTTCCAATTAGATGGAGTACAGGTTTTTAAAGTATATCCTTATGGTTATTTGGATTTCTTCGGTGTCTGTTATGATGTCCCCCTTTCATTTCTAATTTTGTTAATTTGGACTCTCTCTCCTCTCTCTCTCTCTCTCTCTCTCTCTCTTTCTCTCTCTCTCTCTCTCTCTCTCTCTCTTTCTCTCTCTCTCTCTCTCTCTCTCTCTCTCTCTCTCTCTCTCTCTCTCTCTCTCTGTCTTTTAGTTAGTTTGGATAAGGGTTTGTCTATCTTATTGATTTTCTCAAAGAACCAACTCTTGGTTTCATTGATTCTTTGTATTGTTCTCTTTGTTTCTATTTTATTGATTTCAACCTTGAGTTTGAATACTTCTTGCTGTCTACTCCTTTTGGGTGTGATTTCTTCTTTTTGTTCAGGAGCTTCCAGGTGTGATGTTAAGTTATTAGTACGAAAGTTCTCCCTTTCTTTTTTTTTTTGTAGGTACTTTAGTGATATGAACTTGCCTCTTAGAACTGCTTTCATTGTGTCTCACAGGTTTGGATATGTTGTGTTTTCATTTTCAATTCTAAAAAGTTTTACATTTATTTCCTAATTTCTGTCTTGATATGTTTTTCATTTGGTAGAGAGTTGTTCAGGTCCCATGAGTTTGTAAGTTCTCCGTTGTTTCTGTTGCTGTTGATATCGTTTATTTAATCAGTGGTGGTTAGATGAGAGGCAGGATGTTATTTCAGTTTTCTTGTATCTGTTGAGACTTGCTTTGTGTCCAAGTATGTGGCCAGTTTTGAAGAAAGTTCCATGAGGCGCTGAGAAGAAGGTATATTCTTTTGTTTGGGTGAAATGTTCTGTTAATATGTTAGGCTTATGACATCAGTTAGCTCCAGCATTTCTGTTTAGTTTCTGTCTGGGTGATCTGTCTATTGGTGAGAGTGGGGTATTTAAGTCTCCCATTAGCAGTGTGTGGGGTCAATATGTGACTTCAGCTGTGATAGTAATGAACTTGGGTGCCCTTGCTTTTGGTGCATAGGTGTTAAGAATTGCAATGTTTTCTCGGTGGAGTTTTCCTTTGATGAGTATATAGTGTCCTTCCCTGTCTCTTCTGATTAGTTTTGGTTTGAAGTCTATTTTGCTATATATTAAAATTGTGACACCAACTTGTTTCTTAGGTCCATTTACTTGGAATATCTTTTCCCATCCTTTAACCCTGAGGTGATGTCCATCCTTGAAGCTAAAGTGTGATTCCTGGATGTAGCAGAAGGACGTATTCACATCCATTCTGTTAGTCTGTGTCTTTATTGGGGAATTGAGACCAATGATACTGAGAGATATCAGTGAGCAGTGTTTGTCGATTCCTGTTATGTTGTTGTTGTTGTTATGGTGTGTATGTATGTTCCCCTCTTTTGATTTGCTGGTCTGAGATTATTCCCTGTTTTTTCTTTTTGGTTAACTGTGGGGGCCAGTTCTCGGGTTCCTCGTGGCTTTACCCAGCAGGTCTGCATAGAGGATGATTAGACCACGGGCCTGAGTGCAGGTGTCTGGGATGGTCTGCACTTGGCTGTGCTGGGGGAGGAGGTCTTTTGCTCCACCCCTTGGCGTCTCTATAAAAACTCTGGGGCAGAGACAGTCGGAGCCCGTTGGAATAGGTTCCAGGCCCTCTCGAGGCTATCCTTTATTTTCTATCTGTTTATCTCCGCGATATTCTCTGCAATAAATCCTTCTATCTAATATTTCCTGCTGCTCGCACTCAAGAAAACTCTGGGGAACTGTGGGGGTGGTTGGGTAAACGCCCCACAGTTAACCTCTTTAGGTTCAAGGTTTTCTTCTAGCTCCTTCTGTAGGGCTGTATTTGTAGACAGATACTGCTAAAATGTGGTTTTATCATGGAATGTCTTATTTTCTCCATCTATTGTGATTGAAAGTTTTGCTGCATGTATAGTAGTTGAGGCTGACATCTCTTGTCTCTTAAAGTCTTTAGTATACCTGTCTGTTGTAGGATATTTTTGATCACACCGTGAACCTTGAGAATGTGTTATTTACTGGAAAAACCTGTTTTTAGTTGTAGTGTGGCTCAGCCATAGCACACACTTTTTTTTTTTTTCCGAGACAAGGTTTTTCTGTGTAGTTTTGGCACTTTTCCTAGAACTCACTCTGCAGCCCAGGCTGGCTTCGAACTCACAGAGATCCCCCTGCCTCTGCCTCCCCAGTGCTGAGATTAAAGACATGTGCCACCACCGCCTGGCTCATAGCACACACTTTTAATTCAAGAGCTTTCTGCTTATTATAAACAGGATTAAATAAAGTCAATCATAGGTCAAGAGGCAGATCAAACAACCAACTGACAGGAAGTGAACAAGAGAAAACCATAGGGAGTAAGAGTGAGTCAGGAGGATTGATAGAGAGATGCCCAGGAAGTAGAAGGGAGGGACATTCAATTTGAGGTTTTTTGTTTGAGGTGGTGGAAGGACAGGGTTTTTTTGGGGGGATGTCGGCTGAGGAGGAAAGTCAGCTGGGTGTTTTCTCTGCCTCTCTGAGCTAGCAGCCTTTCACCCCAGCATCTGGCTCCCAAGTCTTTATTGGCAAAATCAAATGATTGAGATTTAGGCAAAACAACATCTGTCCAGGCCTTTCTGGCTTTTAGAATCTCCGTGGAGAAGTCAGGTGTTATTGTAATAGGTCTACCTTTTACTATGTATACAGCATGTATGACTGCAGGCCAGAAGAGGGCACCAGATCTCAGGTGTTATTGTAATAGGTCTACCTTTATATGTTTCTTGCTCTTTTCTCCTTGCAGCTTTTAATAATTTTTTGTTGTTCTGTACGTTTAGTGTTTTGATTATTATGTGCCAAGAGCACATAATAATAATAGACTGGTCTAGTCTATTTGGTCTTTGGTGTTCTATATACTTTTTTTAAAAAATTTATTTATTTATTATGTATACAGCATGTATGACTGCAGGCCAGAAGAGGGCACCAGATCTCATTATGGATGGTTGTGAGCCACCATGTGGTTGCTGGGAATTGAACTCAGGACCTCTGGAAGAGCAGCTCTTAACCACTGAGCCATCTCTCCAGGCCCCTCTATATACTTCTTATACCTTGCTAGGCATCTCCTTTAAGTTAGGGAAATTTTCTTCTGTGATTTTGCTGAAAATATTTTCTGTGCCTTTGACGTGGATTCCATTTCTTTCCTTCCTTTATTCCTCATAGATTTTGTCTTTTCATAGTGTCCCAGATTTGCTGATGTTCTGTGCCAGGGTTTTTCAGATTTAAAAAGTGTCTTCAGTGCTGGAGTCCCCTCTTTCATCTCTTGTATTCTGTGGGTGAGGCTTGCCTCTGAGGTTCCTGTCTGAGTTCCTACATTTTCCATTTCCTGTTTTCCCTCAGTTTGAGGTCTTTTTGTTGTTGGTTCTATTTCCACTTTCAGGTCTTAAACTGTTTTATTCATTTCCTTTCCTCTCTCTCTCTCTCTCTCTCTCTCTCTGTGTGTGTGTGTGTGTGTGTGTGTGTGTGTGTGTGTGTGTGTGTGTGTGTTTTGTTTTTTGAGACAGGGTTTCTCTGTGTAGTCCTTGCTGTCCTGGAACTCACTCTGCAAACTAGGTTGGCCTTGAACTCAGAGATCCGCCTGCCTCTGCTTTCTGATTTCATAGATTTCTTTAAGGGATTTTATTCATTTTCCCTTTAAGGACCTCTATTATATTTATAAAGGCTTTTTGTTTTGTTTTGTTTTGTTTTGTTTTGTTTTGTTGAGACAGGGTTTCTCTGTGTAATAGCCCTAGCTGTCCTGGAACTCACTCTGTAGACTAGATTGGCTTCAGAGTGCTGGGATTAAATGCGTGCACTACCACTGCCTGGCCAATAGAGGCTGTTTTAAGATCTTTTTCTTGTGCTTCGGCTATGTTGGAACACTCAGTGCCTGCTGCGGTAGGGTTACTGGGCACTAGTGGAGACATACTGTCCTGGCTGTTATTGTGTTTTTATGTTGGCATCTAGGCATCTGTGTTTGGGAGAATTGTAATTCTAGGTGCTGATATCTGGCCTTGTCCTTTTTGGGTGGTGTTTTGTTTCTTGGTTTCTGTTGCACTTTCTGGTTCTTAGGAGAGTGTGGTGGCTGTGTGCTGCCGGGTAGGAATTTCTTCTGGGATCCTGACGGGTAGGGCTACTGGGGGGTTCCAGGTAAAAAGTGTTCCTAGGTATTGGGTGCTGACACTTAGGGGTTGGGATGGGTTAAAAGGTGTTGTAGGAGTCTAGAAGAGTTACTGTATCAAGGGCAGACATTAGAACAGAATAGTTGTTTTCGTTTCTAAAGTAAACATCACAATGAAAACTTGTTTTCGGAGTACTTTGACATTGAAGAAATCTTGGTGGAAAGATTGTTTTCTTTCATTCAAACAGTGATTGTTTTCTGTCCTTTTTAGAGTTGTTTTTCTGAAGCAGATTTACAACCTTTGCATGACTTTGTCACAAGATGTTCCTGGTCCACCTGGAGCTCTTGAATTATTGGGTACTGCAAACAGTAGACAATAAAGACTAAAGTGTGGGGTGTGTGTGTGTGATGCTTTTCTTCAGAAAAACATATAGATCAAGGACTTTGGTATGATGAACTTGTTTATCCAAAAAAACAACTTTGTGTAACCATCAATAAACATGCCTTTGGATGGCTGTTTGGAGTTCAGTCCATCAGAGGTTTCATGTTCCTGCTGCCACACGGGCCTAAACTTCATCTTGGAGTGACCTCCTTCTTTGATCATCTCATACAACATAGAACACCTGGCATGGAGGAGGGGCTGCTGGGGGTGGGGCACAGGAGGGAGGAAAGCGGAGTGTTCATCAGGATCTGCTTAGTCCCCTAGGCAGAGAGCCAGGAGAGGCCAAAGTTGATGGTCTGCTACAGAGCTGGGGATGAGACTGGTGGATTGGTGTGACAGAGCTAGACAACACAGAGGTTCCTCCATCTTGTATTCTTGCTGAGGCCATTTTAGGTTTAAGTGGAATTTGATCTCCTTGATGGAGAATCCCGTGGAAAATTACCCAACTCTATTCTAGGAACCCGAGGTCAAGATGCTCCAGCTAACTTACCTCAACTTCTAGTAACCTGCTTGCTTCCTAAAACCTCCCTCTTTAGCTGCTGAATGAGATGCCAGGATGTGGTTTTTTGCCTCTAAAAGCCCCTTGCTCTAAATGCTCGAAACTACTCTTGGGTCCTGAGTACCTGAGTGTAGTTCTAGCCGGCTGTAATAAAGACTTTCAATTGGCTGTAAACTGTATCTGAGCGGTCATCTCTGGTGGGCTCCACGTAACATGGGACTTGGAAGAATGGAGGGAGAGGTGAAGATCGGCAGTTAGCCTGCCTGCTCTCCTCCTGGCCAGAGTGGCCTGCAGGTTCCCAGGGAATGCCTCTTGGAGTTAGGGGCTGGGACAAAGCAATGTGTAAAGTTTAGAGAGGGGAGGAAAGATCTGTGTGATCTGCTGGAGGTGGGGGTCAGGGAGGAGGAAGGCCGCAGCAGGTGTTCTGCTACAGAACTGGAGGTAAGGCTGGGGGACTGGATTTGGAGGAGAGGGAGAGTGAAGACTGAGGGTTAGCCCCCTTGCTTCCCTGATCAGAGTGGCCTGTGGGTTCTCGAGGAGTGCTGTTGGAGTTGGGGGCTGGGATAAAGCAGTTAAGTCAGGTGGGGGGGAGAATGGAGGTTAGGAGGGGAAGATCTGTGTGATCCACTGGAGAGGGGAGTGGGGTGGGGGGAGGCTGAACCAGGACTACAGAGATGGGGATGAGACTGGGGGATTGGATTTGGAGGAGGGGAGGGAGAGGTGAAGATTTGCAGTTAGCCTACCTGCTTCCCTGGCTGGAGTAGTCTTCTTTTCATTTAACACCTCCCTCCCTCCCACCAGACGCCTCCTAGAATCTCAAATCCACCCCCTATTTCCTTAGGTATGCCTGTGTTGTGTGTGATATATGGGTGTGTGCACATGTATGTGGGTGCATGTGCCTATGGGCAGAATGTGGAGGCTAGAGGACACTGGGTGTCTTCCTTCATTGTTTTCTGCCTGTAATTGAACTGGAAGCTGGTCGTTTGGAGTAGATTGGCTGGCCAGAGAGCTCCAAGGACCTGCCTGTCTCTACTTTCTCATGGGTTCTGGGGATTCAGACTCAGGTCCTCATGCTCACACAAGTGCTTAGTGACTGAACCCCCTCCCTGGACCTTTGTTCTCTATTCCTAAAGGCTTTTCACTTTAAAAAGGTTAGAGTAGGACATGGTGTCCTAAACCTTTAATCCTAGCACTTGGGAAGCAGGCCCATCTCTGACAATTTGAGGCCAGCCTGGTCTACACAGAGTCCCAGGGCAGCCAGAGCTACATAGTGAGACCCTGTTATTGAAATCACACGTTCTCCTTTCGGTTTCTGTACCTGGATGCTGAGCTGGGTAGGTTAAACAATGGAAGCGGTAAGTCGAGTGTATTTGTTCTAGAAAGATTTATCCCATGACTCGAGTCTGGTTCTGGAGAGACATTCATAGGTTAAGAGCACTTGCTGCTCTAGGAGCTGAGAAGTCTGGGATTGGGTGCCAGCAGGGAAGCTTCTGGTGTGGGCCTCCTGCTCTGCTCCATTCTGTATCCTATGTAGAGAGCAGAGGGAACTGACTCCAGCCTCTTCTTATGAGGTCCCTGACACCATTAGAGGGTTCTATACATCTCCAAATGGCATCACAATGAGGATTTGAGTTTTCAGAAAGTTCTTGCCCATACCTATATCACAAATGTTTCCCTATGCTTTCCTCTGGCAGTTTAATGTCTTCGGTTTACTACATATTGAGGGTATCTGTGTGAGAGGACATCTCACTGTGTAGCCATGGCTGGCCTTGAACTCAGATAGTCTGCTTCCTGAGTGCTGGGACTAAAGCTGTGTGCCACTGTGCCAAGTTTATGATTTTTTAGGCAGAGGAGATGCAGATTTCATTTCATTCTCTTTTCCAGATTTATGTGTGTTGTATGTAATGTGAATTAAGTGTGTTCCTAGGGCCCTTGCCAGAAGAGTATACCGGATACCCTGGAACTGGAGTTACAGACGGTTGTGAGCCGCCCTGTGGGTGCTGGGAACCCACCCTGGGTCCTCGGCAAGAGCAACAAGTGCTGTGAACACTTGTACCCTCTCTCTGTCCTTATTTCATCATTCCATCCTGCCAGGCAGTGTAGGTTTCCATATCTTTGTTAAAAACTGGATGTTTAAGCCAGGCAGTTGCGGCACAAACCCTTAATCCCAGCTCTCCAGAGGTAGTGGCAGGCAGATCTCTGAGTTTGAGGCCAGCCTGATCTACAGAGGGAGTTCCAGGACAGCCAGGGCTACACAGAGAAACCCTGTCTTGAACTCCCTCCCCCCCAAAAAACCCACTAGATGTGTCTATAGCTGTGTGGACTGATTTCTGATCCTCTGTTCGTTCCCTTGGCCTGTCCTTGTGTCCACATGGTGCTGTCCTTGTTGCTATAGCATACCATGTAGCATAGTCTGAGATCAGTATTGATACAGCTGGTAGCTGTTTTTTGCTAAGGATTTGGTATCTGTGGTCTTTAGTGTTTCAATGTAAATTTGGTTAATTTTTTCCAGTTTTGTGAGGAATGTCAGTATTTTTTCCTTTGTTACACTCTACCCTCTCATCTCCTGAGGTCTGAGGAATTACACCCATCTGGTCAACACCTTTGGACCAGACCGGCTGAAAGACAGGATGAAGAGCCAGATGCATTTCTAGTTGGGACTGGAAAGCTGATCCATCTTTTGGCTTCCGTCAGCTGGACGTGACTCCAGACTTTAGAATGTACATCCACCCCTCCCTCCCCCTTCCCCCATTAAGTAGAAGAGTGGACAGTGGCTGGGTCTACAGCAACTTTATTGTAACAGAGAAACCAGGCGGCAGCCAGTCTACAGGATTCGAGCAGATGGTGGTTAGCTTTCCAAAGGGCGGAGTCTGAGCCGGGCTGGCAGCACACAAACCCCAGAATATCTCCTGATCCTACCCTGCACTGTCTGACTCATGTGAGGAGACAGGCTGTGCAGCCAGGATGCAGGAAGAGGTCCAGCTGGGCAGAGGCCCCATCCAGTAGGAGCCAATCATTGACGGGGACTGAAAAAGTGCAGGTTCCCACTCCCCACTGTCCTTTGCTGAGAAAGGAGGGCTGGCATGAGCCATTCTTACAGAAATCCTGGCAGGATGAGGTTAATGGTCAGTCAAGCAGAACGGGACGAGACGCCAGAGAAGCGCAATGATAAGAGACAGGCTGACGAGACAACATTTACTGTCCTCGCCGAACGGGCGACAAGACTTGGTGGTTTTGGTAAAGCATGATTTCTGTAATGGGATCTGCTGACACAGTCACTCCACACTGGGACAGCACACACACACACACACACACACACACACACACACACACACACACACACACACACACGGACATCTGCTAACATCAGAACTAGGTGTTTTCCTCTCATAACCTCTAATATGGCGGTCTCAGGTGGGTCCCCGGGGGAACCCCCGGCACCAACTGATGCTTCAGTAAAGCCATGGCTGACAGGTTTTTGGTGCTGCGATGTTTTTGCATGTGTAAACTCTTTCAGAAAAGTTGGAGACAAAAGGATGAGGGAGTTTGGTTTAGAGCCGACGAAGCTGCAGACACCAGCCGTGGAAGCCTCTGCCCGACCTCTTTTCCGAGGAACACATTCGTTATGCACTGTGGTTGAAAACATGATCTACTCACCACCACCCCCCCCCCCATCCTGCACGTGACTCTCACGAGACCAAAGGCTGAAGGGAAGGTGGTCTCTGCTCCTCTGCACCCTGGTCACTACTTGGTGACCTGGTGAATGGCATGGGCAAGGTAGCCCACGTTGCCAGAGGTGACCCCTGCCACGGAGATGCGGCCATCCTTCGTCATGTAGACTGAGAACTCCTTGGTCAGCCGCTCCACCTGTAGAGGGAAGAGACACTGACAATTCCGGGCGGGGAAACTTTTCCAGCCCTGACAGGGCACACAATAGCCAACTTGTTAAAAAAAAAAAAATAACAAAACCTTAACTTTCTCACTTGAAACAGAATTTGGTGTGTTTAGATAGAGTAAAAGAAGAATAAAAACATATTTTAAAGTAGAATGATGGGGCCTGTGAGAAGGCTTAGCAGGTAAGGTGCTTGCTGTCAAGCCTGACGACCGAGTTCATCCCCAGGACTTATGTGGTAGAAGGAGAGAACCGACTGACTCCTGAAGGCTCTCTTCTGACCTACACGCATGCCATGGTGTGTGCATTTGTACAGACAAGAAAAATAAATATGTTAAAGTAAGATTGATTTCCAAGGCATAAACAGGTAAGAATAAAATCCCAAACTAAGCAGCCTTAGGATTCAGTTATGGTAAGCTACTTCCCTTTTCCTTTTCATGTACCAGCAGTCAGCATAAACACAGCAAACAAGCTATCACATACCACATGCGAAGCCCTGGGTTTGTTCCCTAGCACCACAAAAAAACAAAACACAAAACCCCCACAAAAGTCCCCTCTACCCCAACAAACTAGAAAAACAACAAAACTAAAAACCAAAAAATAAAAAAAACAAACAACTCCCCGCCCCCCCTTCCCCAGGTATGTACTTCAGAAGACTGCAGCATCATGGGAGACTCAGAGAGAAAAACAAGTAACAGTGGAGAGAACACACTGGGGGAGGTGTGGGTGGGGAGGTGGCACACAGCCCTCATCAGTGACAAGGACTGCAGTCCAGGTACGGGGTGAGGTGGGGATGCTGGAGCCTGAGTGACCAGCCTGGGCGACACTAATGAACCCCCATCTCACAACACAGCGGCACCAAACCCAGGACCACCACGGGCCACCTGTACCTAAATGGGCTCTAATTAAGGAAATGATTTCGCAGGTGACCACTGACAGATTCTGGCTTGCCTTTAATGGACAGGTCTACTGTCTACGGGTTGGCTGTGAGAAACAGCCCGCTCACCTGCTCAGGCTTCAGGCCAGTGAAACAAAACATGCCAATCTGGTCGGTGATGTGCTGCCAGTTGTGGGACGAGCCCTCTTTCTTCAGGTTGGAGACCAACTGGGTCCTCATGCTAATGATGCGGTCGGCCATGCCTTTCACTTCTTGCAACCTGTTAGGAAACAGACAGGCGTCTTGCTCTGGCCAAGCATTCTATTTCACTTGAGTTCATCTTCTGAATGCTTTAATCCCTAGTCCTTAACCAGGTCACACAGTCAGTGGCTGGGGACAAACATTTGAAGTGTTTTTTACTGTAAGTACTTTGCTTGGCAATTTTAGAAAAATTAAGTGTAAGGGTATTGTGCCTGCAGTATATATATCACATGCGTGATTGGCGCCACTGGAGGCCAGAAGAGAGTGTTGAATCTCCTGGAGCAAGAGTTATAGGGGGTTGTGAGCCACCTTTTAGATGCTGCAAATTGAACCCAGGTCCTCTGACACAGAAGCCAATGTTTTTTTTTTGAGACAGGGTTTCTCTGTAGCTTTGAAGCCTGTTGTGAAACTCATTCTGTAGACCAGGCTGGCCTTGAAATCAGAGATCTGCCTCCCGAGTGCTGGGATTAAAGGCGTGCACCACCACAGGCCAGCTAACATGACACTATTTTAAACTTGGAACATTCTTGTCTTCATAATAAAGAGACAACAAACTGTAAGTCTACATGGTCTATGCCATACAGTGAGTGCTGAGGACTGAGATGTGGTCACAGCCCTTAAAAGGTGACAATGGAGGTTAAAGGCCAAACTTGTAAAAAGCCAACGGTGGCACAAGGCAGCACGAGAGAGGGCTATTCTCGCTGGGGACTGGAGAAGACAGTCCTGTGTGCAGACAGCCTCGATTGCTTGATTCCCAAGTCTTCCCACTTCTCAGAACCGCCAGCTACAGGCCATTCCCATGGCCCTGCAGGGGACTTCTTTTGTTGGCTTTTACCAACTGGACCATAATAACGTCACCTCTCTGGTGTTATGTTCATTTTCATTGACAATCTCTCCACGACAACATCATGCATGGCTACATCAGAGCCCACAACTGCCAACTAAAGACTAAATAATTTGTTTGTTTTTCGAGACAGGGTTTTTCTGCGTGTAGCCTTGGCTGTCCTTGAACTCAGAGAGATCTGCCTGTCTCTGCCTCCCAAGTACTGGGATTAAAGGTGTGTACACCACTGCCTGACTAGTATTTTTATTTGAGCCACTGAGCTGGGAATGGTGATGAATGCCTACAATCCCAGCACCCAAGAGGCAGGTGGGTTGCTGTGTTTGAGACCAGCCTAGGCTCAGTGTGAAACTTTATTTCGAAGGGAAATAAATAAAAAAGCACAAGGAAGCAGCTGGCATTTGGCTTCACCACACCACAGGTCAGTCCTGACTTCACCACACCACAGGTCAGTCCTGACTTCACCACACCACAGGTCAGTCCTGACTTCACCACACCACAGGTCAGTCCTGACTTCACCACACCACAGGTCAGTCCTGACTTCACCACACCACAGGTCAGTCCTGACTTCACCACACCACAGGTTGGTCCTGGCCAGAGCAGAGCTGCTCCTGGCTTTTGAATGAGATCAGAGTTTTTAATTTTTGGCAGTAAGAGCCACCCAATTTTATTCACTCTTAAGATCTGGGTCCTCCAGGGACTTAGCATGTGACCTGTGTACCCAACATGCACTGCTCACTTAGCAAAACTCTGCTATGTCCCTCTCAACAGAAAATCAAGTTCTGACTTCTCCCATCAACCAGTGCTTCCTTCCTGACAGGCCATCTTCTCTAGCTCCCTGAACACTACTTTCTTTGATTTTTGCTTTTGAGGTGGGGCTGCATGTAGTCCAGGATAGCCTCAAATTCACTTTGTAGCCAAGGTTGGTCTTTCCTGGGACTGGAGTTATGAATGGTTTTGAATTACTACATGGGTGCTGGGAATTGAACCTAGGCCCTCTGTAAGAGCAATTAAGTGCTCTTAACTGCTAAGCCATGTTTCCAGTCCAAAGAAAATAAATCTTTTAAAAATTATTTTTAAGAGATTAACATTAGCCGGGCGGTGGTGGCGCACGCCTTTAATCCCAGCACTCGGGAGGCAGAGCCAGGCGGATCTCTGTGAGTTCGAGGCCAGCCTGGGCTACCAAGTGAGTCCCAGGAAAGGCGCAAAGCTACACAGAGAGACCCTGTCTCGAAAAACCAAAAAAAAAAAAAAAAGAGATTAACATTAGAGAATGGGTATTCAGACTGAGTATAGATAATAAAAACCCAAAGTATGCAGAAACACTGATTCAGTGTTAGCCAGTGAGAAAAAAGCACAGGGCCAGGGACATAGCACAGCGGGGTGCTTGTCCACAGGCACGACACCCTGGTCTGACCTCCAGCACCACAAACAGAAGTATCTTCTGGAGGAAGTTTCCTATGCCAGGTACTTCAGCTGAACTCAATTTTAGGGGAAGGCAGATTTTACTAAATGCAGAGATTATAGAATAAAAGAGGCTGCCATTTCTGAATTTATGGGGAAATACCAAGCTTAGTTGTGCCAACAAAATGCACACCTCCTCTTCATCTTCCACACGTGGAACTGTAAGGTACGGCATGGAACAGCAAGGAATCATTACCATTGCTTTCTCAAGTCTGGGGAGGTCAGGATGGTCGCTGCGATCCTGGCGCCATTGAGAGGTGGGTTGGAATACATGGGACGGATCAGGATCTTCAGCTGCGACTCCACCCTTTTGGCTTCATCGGCGTCTTTGCAGATCACAGTGAAGGCTCCCACACGCTCACCTGAAAAGACAGTGGATACCGTCTTCTAGCGCAAAACAAGCAGTGATAAAATTTGCTACATGGTGTCTGTTCTGTCAGAAGAACCACAACAGTAATGTATGTTTGAGACAGAGTATCACTTTATACCCCAGGTTTGGAGATAGGCGATTCTCCTGTCTCAGCCTCCAGAGTGATGGAATTACAGCTATGAGCTACCACATCTGGCCTAATACTTCCTTATTGTTTTTTTTTGATTTTCGAGACAGGGTTTCTCCGTGTAGTTTTGGTGCCTGTCCTGGATCTCGCTCTGTAGACCAGGCTGGCCTCAAACTCACAGAGATCCGCCAGCCTCTGCCTCCCGAGTGCTGGGATTAAGGGTGTGTGCCACTGCTGCCCAGCTAGTTCCTTATTATAAATAGTCTTTACTGTTCAGAATGGTGAGTTGTGAACTGAAGTCAACAGAAAATATCTTCTCAAAAAAAAAAAAATTTTTTTTTTCTTGTGACCAAGGTTTCTCTGTGTAGCCCTCGCTGTCCTGGAACTGGCTCTATAGATCAGGCTGGCCTCGAACTCACGGATATCCTCCTGCCTCTGCCTCCCAAGTACTGGATTAAAGGTGTAAGCCATCACGCCTGACATTATCTTTTTTTTTTTTAACTATTTCTGGGGTTGGAGTGGTGCACGACTGTGCACATGTGAAGGTCAGAGGACAATGTGTGGAGTCAGTTCTCTCCTCCAGCCATGTGGGTTGAACTCCAGTCAGACTTGGTGGCAAGCCCCTTCACCTACTGAGCCACACTGCTGGTCCAGGATGTCTCTTTTTTTTTAAATGTTTATTTATTTATTATGTATACAGTGTTCTGCCTGCATGTATCCCTGCATTCCACAAGAGGGCATCAGGTCTTATTATAGATGGTTGTGAACCACCATGTGGTTGCTGGGAATTGCACTCAGGACCTCTGGAAGAGCAGCCAGTGTTCTTAACCACTGAGCCATCTCTCCAGCCCCCCAGGATATCTTTTTAATGTATTTATCCTCTTGGCTCCTGTATCAGTTACTTTGCATACAGAAAGATTCAGTTGTTCTTTCTTTTTGCTATAGGAATTTAAGGAGACTGAAGATATGGCTAAGAAAATCGACAGTACTTTTTTCTGTCTTAGGAAGACTACATATAACCAACACACAAATATGCACACACATGTGTGTGAGCACATACACACCTCCCCATTCAGGGACTACCTTGTCCCTCTAAATTTTCTGCTTTGGGGCATTCTCCCCAAGCTCTCCTTTGAGCTCATCAGAATATACCTGG